>NC_073302.1:273587297-273754797 GCF_027595985.1 Sorex araneus | reverse complement strand
CCCAGTTCACACCTCACTTTCTCGGCCACAGCATCTGACCTGGCCTAGACTTAAGGTTCCTCAGAAGCATTAGAGGTGGAAAACAAACGAGGGAGCAATACACAAGTTGAAAAAGAAATGACTGAGATCCAGATGAGCAGATCGTCTGCGTGGGGACCCCGCGCAACCGCTACAGCTCACTGGGATACTTCCTGCTTTTCCTCCCATTTCCTCCTGGTTTACCGAACCCCCTTGGGCGCTTCCTCTCTCTGTGGGTCCTGCCCTAGCTGACTCCTGCCGACACACAAGTATTTACATCGAAAGCATCGATGCTCCGTGACAAGCGCCCTCAGCTCCGCGGTGCTCAGAGATAAACCCTGAATAAGCTCGCACTCCGAGTGGGCTGTGCGCTGAGCCGGGAATGGGAGCTCCAGGGTGCACCCCCACAGCCCGGGTCAAAGGCCAGGCCCTATTCCGGGGTGGGTGGGGGGGGGAGGAGGCAAAGAGTTGAGAACTCCGAGAGGCAACCCAAAGAAGCATGAACTCCAACCTGAGGCCAGAGGGTGTTTCCCCGCTCCCCGCTCACACATCCCCCCCACCCCTCACTCCTTCCCGCCCAGGGTTTATGGTGCCCCCCCAGTTGCGAAGGGTAAGCATAAACCAAAGCTGAACTTTGGGGACTCGGGGGCTTGCATCCCAGTCTGGGTCCACGTGTCCCCGAGCACGGGTTATTTGCCTTCTGTCCCTCCCTCCCTCACTCCTCCGCTCCCCTCCCCCACCCCCGCTCACCCCCCACCCCCGCCGGGAAACCGCCGCGCCGGGTGTCAGGAAGGATTAGGTTAAGCCTGGGCCCACCGTGCGTCGCCTCCCGTCGCACCCCCTCGCGCCCCCGCCCCCTCGCGGGCCTGCTCGCAGAGCATTCCCCGTAGAGATAAAGTTGCATTTAGCACTCCCGGGGGCCCGCGTAATGGATGGGAACGCGGCTCCGGCTCGTACCCGCGAGTGAATGAACATCCTTCTTACTCCCCTCTCGGCCTGCGAGGGGAGGGGGCCGGCGGGAGCAAAAAAGCAAAGAAAGAAAAAGCCTTGGTGACGCCTGTGGGCTCTTCTTGGAATCAGAGTGCAAAAAGGGGGCCGATGCACAGGGCAGGTGTTTCTCCGAAGAAAAACCGAAATGCAGGAGAAGGCAAATTTAGATTTATTCCGGTATGATCAGCTCTGCGTGAAAACACAGAACCTCCTTGGTGTGGGCGAGACCAGAAAGGAAGATTTATCTGATCTCTGCCTCGCAAGGGCTGCCCCTTGCTGCTCTCCACCACTCTTGCTGCAGATGTGATAACATCTGGGCTGTTATCACCTTAGGCAAGCGCTGCGTCCGTGGGGACTCGGCACCTGAACTGTGTGATTCCTCATCTCGAGACCCTTGATCAGCCCCTTACAGACGGACCATTTAACAGTTCGTCTAATTAAGTTATTCTTTGTAGATTTTGATTTCACAACAATAAAAAAAAATTTAAGGCCGAGACGGGTCTTGGGTTTTGAGTTACTGTTTTAACCCCCGGGCTCGATCCTGGCCCCTGATAACCAGAACAAAAGACACAGAAATAAGCAAAGAAGCCAGAACCAGGGACGGTAAATGAAAGTTCTTTTCTCAATATCTTATTCTCTTTTCTCTGAAGTGATGTCCTTTACTTGGAGTTTCCTGTATAAAGTGTGTGTGTGTGCGCGCGCGCGCGTATGCGCGTGTGCGCGCGCTACAGGAAGAGAGGAAAGGATCCTAAGGACACCCTGTTAACTGTTTTTCCCTTTTGATTACTAGGAGCCTCAGATCACCAGAGCTCGTTTGAAATGCGGGTTTGTACACGGTTAAAGGAGACAAACAATAAGAGAAACGCACAGTTTCATTTCAACAGCCCGAGTAGAAAGCCAAACGTTCCTTGTGGCTCCTAAGTGGCTGTCACTGTCGATGCCTGACACAGTTACCGTCACCAAAACAACAACAACAAAGTATGCGGAGGAAATTAAATTATATGGGAATCAATAGAGTCTGCCTACTTCAAACAAATGCCTGTCACCGCGATTATTCTCCAGGAACCTATTTATAAACCTTGAAAGCAACAGCTCCTTCCAGCAAAAAGACAGCGCCTTCCTTCAGCGTTTCTGTGCTGTTATTTATATTGCATACAGAGGAATGCGCGGGCATAATTTAACATACAAATGCCCAGCTGTATACATTCTCTAACTGCTTGTTAGACATCTCAGAGTGGAGGTGTGCCTAAGTAATGCGCATAATTTCAGGGCTGCCGGCGGGGAAGCTGGGGGCTTGGGGGAAGCACGGAGCGAACCTACTCAGAGGGTTTGCGTGCTTCTATCTTTCTCACCCCCTTAAAAGGTGTCTACCCTCAAACAATACCTGGCCCCTTTTGATCTGTCTAAAACCCAGGGTGTGTGTGGGGGGGGAAGAAGGTGAGGCGTGCAGTGCGCATGCCCAGGCAGCTACAGGTGCATCACCTGCGCTGTCCAGGCTGTTGGTCACTATAAGAGCGGCTCCCACGCGCCAGCGGCGGCGGCCCAGGGAGCGCGCGCGCACGCCCAGGCTCGGCGCCGCGGAGAGGGAGGGCGCGCATCAGACAGACGGAGACAGCTGATGCCTGTCGGCGCGGCCGAGCCGCAAGCTCTCGCGAGAGCTCCCCGGACCGGCCGCGAGAAGTGGGGCTCAGGTGTAAGAGGAGTGCATCCCGTCGGCGCACGGGGCTAGAGCTCTCGGAGAAGTGGGATCGCGAGGCCGACGCGCGGCGCTCTGCGCGGTCAAAGGGAGCGCCGGGCGGCCGCGGCGGCGGCAGCGGGGGCAGCGGCGGCGGCGGCAGCAGCAGCAGCAGCAGCAGCAGCGGCGGCGGCAGCATCCCGCTGAGCGGCCGCCGCCTCCGCCTCGCCGCCAGCCACCGCGGCTGCCAGCCCGCTCCGGAGGGAGGCCGAGGGAGCCGGCGTGCGCACTTTCGCGCGGACTTTCGGAGTGTTTGTGGATTTACATGCCAAGCCTTCAAGATGATGTCCATGAACAGCAAGCAGCCTCACTTTGCCATGCATCCCACCCTCCCTGAGCACAAGTACCCGTCGCTGCACTCCAGCTCCGAGGCCATCCGGCGGGCCTGCCTGCCCACGCCGCCGGTAAGCGCTCCCCACGCCCGCGGCCCCGGGCCCGTGCGCCTACCCCACCCCTCCCCGTCTCCGAGACGCTGCATGTCGGGCGCTCCTGTGTGCACCGGGTCCCGGTGCGGGGCTTTGCGGGCAGGGATTTTTTTGGAGGAAATCCCGCGGCGAGGCACCTTGGGTCCAGTGGCGCCTAAGATCGTGTTCCTGTCGCCTCTCGCCTCGGGTATCGGGCGCCTGCGTTCAGAGCGGGGAGCGCCGGGGCCAAGACTCTCGACTTCCTTACACTTTCTCTGTTAATTTCCTGCCTCGGAAAGGTGGTCTCTGTGCGTGATCGGGTGCGTGACACGGGTCCCCCCCCAGCTGCGAGTTACATCTCTGCATTTCTTCTTTCTTTCCCCCCTCTATTTATTTATTTTTTTGTCTCCCCCCCCCCCCCAAATGCCCGTTCCCGGAATGTGTTCCTGTGCGCCCATCTCTTCCCTGCACCGGTCCTCCTCGCCACAATCCGTCCCTGCTCGTCTAACCCCGGTCGCCTTGTCCCCAATGTGTCCCCCCCCCCCCCAACCTCCCCATCCCGTCTCTCCCGGCCTCAACTGCCCTCCGCCCCGGTGGTTGTTATTTTTTCGGTCTCTTTGTGTTTTGCCCTTTGCTTGTTGTGCTTTCCGGCTTGTGTGTGCTTTGGTTTCGTGTCTTTGCTTTTTTTTTTTTTTTGGTTCCGTGGTTTTTGTTCTGTTTCGTTTTGTGTTTTGGTTTGGTTTGTGTCGCCTGCAGCTGCAGAGCAACCTCTTCGCCAGCCTCGACGAAACGCTGCTGGCGCGGGCCGAGGCGCTGGCGGCCGTGGACATCGCCGTGTCCCAGGGCAAGAGCCACCCGTTCAAGCGTGGACATCGCCGTGTCCCAGGGCAAGAGCCACCCGTTCAAGCCGGACGCCACGTACCACACGATGAACAGCGTGCCCTGCACGTCCACGTCCACCGTGCCGCTGGCGCACCACCACCACCACCACCACCACCACCAGGCGCTCGAGCCCGGCGACCTGCTGGACCACATCTCGTCGCCTTCGCTCGCGCTCATGGCCGGCGCGGGCGCGGCGGGCGCGGCGGGCGGCGGCGGCGGCGCCCACGACGGCCCGGGGGGCGGCGGCGGCCCCGGGGGCGGCGGCGGCCCCGGCGGGGGCGGCCCCGGGGGCGGCGGCGGCGGCGGCGGCGGCCCGGGGGGCGGCGGCCCGGGCGGCGGCGGCCCGGGCGGCGGGCTGCTGGGCGGCTCGGCGCACCCGCACCCGCACATGCACGGCCTGGGCCACCTGTCGCACCCGGCGGCGGCGGCCGCGATGAACATGCCGTCGGGGCTGCCGCACCCGGGGCTGGTGGCGGCGGCGGCGCACCACGGCGCGGCGGCGGCGGCGGCGGCGGCGGCGGCCGGGCAGGTGGCGGCGGCGTCGGCGGCGGCGGCCGTGGTGGGCGCCGCGGGGCTGGCGTCCATCTGCGACTCGGACACGGACCCGCGCGAGCTCGAGGCGTTCGCCGAGCGCTTCAAGCAGCGGCGCATCAAGCTGGGCGTGACGCAGGCCGACGTGGGCTCGGCGCTGGCCAACCTCAAGATCCCGGGCGTGGGCTCGCTCAGCCAGAGCACCATCTGCAGGTTCGAGTCGCTCACGCTCTCGCACAACAACATGATCGCGCTCAAGCCCATCCTGCAGGCGTGGCTCGAGGAGGCCGAGGGCGCGCAGCGCGAGAAAATGAACAAGCCCGAGCTCTTCAACGGCGGCGAGAAGAAACGCAAGCGGACTTCCATCGCGGCGCCCGAGAAGCGCTCCCTCGAGGCCTACTTCGCCGTGCAGCCCCGTCCCTCGTCCGAGAAGATCGCCGCCATCGCCGAGAAACTGGACCTCAAAAAGAACGTGGTGCGGGTGTGGTTTTGCAACCAGAGACAGAAGCAGAAACGGATGAAATTCTCGGCCACTTACTGAAGGGCGTGGGAGGGGCCGCGCGGGCGGGGCAGAGCCGAGGCCTCCAGGGGGGCCCAGGTGGGGGCATTTCCCGGGCCCTGAGTTTGGAGTGTGTTTGCTATCCTGCTTGCATCTGGGGACCCTCACCTGAGCGCTCTCCTTCGCCACCCCGCCCTCCCCTTCTGGGTTCTTACCCGCCCTCGGCCCGTGAGGTTGGGCGTGGACACCTGAGTGATGGGCTGGGGGCCGAAGGGGGAACCTTGGGGTGAGCGGGGGAGCGGGGAGAAAGAAATCCGAGACTGGAGCAGGGGGTTGGATGGCTCTCGGGGTTAGGGTGGGGGGCGGGAGGGGGGGAGACTCGGAAAGGGTATGGGAATGGACTGTTTTTGACCAGAGACACTTAACACAATCTCCTGGGGACCAAGGAACTATGTACAAAAACAAACCTACCAACCACCAAAACACTAAACAAATAAAGACAAACTAAAACAAAAGAGAACAAAAGCCAAGAAAATAATAATGCTTTAGAAATTTAACTCCGGGGAGCCGTTTATTCTGCAGCTTCATTTCCCCCTAAGGAAAAGAAAAAGAGCAGCACCTTTATTACCACCGCCCAACTTACACACACACACACACACACACACACACACACACACACGCGCGCACGCACACGCACATGCGATCTGAGTAAAAAACAAAACAAACAAACAGGAAAACCAAATGAATCCGACGGAATTCTGGGTAGTGAAGCCAGTGTTCTGTGTATCTAATTTAATTTTCCCTCTGAGTCAACCTTCACCCCATCCATGACTTATTCGTTTCCTTCCAAAATGACTCCCTTGCTAGCTCTTCTTTGCCAGAAAATGAGTTGGGACACAGCTGAAAGGGACTGGAAAGGGGTGGGGAGCGATGACAGAGGGGGTGGTCACTTCTCTAAGTGGAATCCAAGTTTTTCCTTAATCAGGCCAGATTCTCTAACCTGGCGCAGGTCGGATGATGTTTAGAAGAGAGAGGAGTCTTGGAGCTGTCTGAAATACAGTATTTTGAGATTCCAACATATTTCCCCTCTAAGAGAACAACGAGGATATTAACAAGTTTTTTTTTTTCTTTTTTGTTATTACCCTTTGCTCTTGTGTCAAAGATACAGAAAACTGACCATTTCAAAATAAGCTTTTTTTCCCCTTGCCAACCCTAACTCTTAGAACTTGCTCTCTGGTTCATTTATTTTCTGAGTGTGGTTTATTTTAAACTACTCCCCCCAACCACCCCCAGGCATTGATTCAAATAGACTGATGAGGTGAAAGATACTAGGAGACCCTGTCCCGGCTTTTCTCCACAGAACAAGACCCATCTTACTCTTCTAGGCTCCCTTTCCTCTCTTGGAGAAGGTGAAATCACTTAAGTATTGAGAAATTCCTTCTTCATTTGGGGCAGGACTTGGCGTTGAGAAAAGGAACTAAATGCCAGATTAGAGGAAAGCAGGTCTAATACCCTCAGTTTGTTTCAAAGAATCTGCATGTTGGGGGCGGGAAAAGCAGAACTGTGTTTCATTATTATTGTTATTATATATTATATTATTAAAAGTAATTTATTGCTGGGGATAAATGTTGGGTAGCAAGAATTTTAATTTGCACTATCAGTCTCCCAAATAGAAAATCGCGTATAGTATTTCATAGTAATAATCCAGGTACTTTATGAACTCCTGATGGATCTTTTTTTTAAAAAAAGACAGTTGATGGTGGTTAGGTAAAAATGCCTGCTTTATGCACAAGGTACTCTTTTGATCTCACGTGGAGATGGTTTATTGCCATCCTTTAATAAACAAAAAATTGGAAAGAAAAAAACAAGAAAAGAAAACACCTGTCATTTGACAAGACTGAAATCATGCATGATTTGAAAGGTGCAGAAAGAAACACAATTAAGTCTCACTCTGGTAAGGCATTATTTATTTAATTACATTGTACATCATTGTTTGCAGCGCAAACATTCTATGCATTTGAAACTGAGCACTAAACTGGGCTAGCTTTCTGATAGACCGTTTTGTGGATAGTGTGATTTCACAGTCTACTGCCTGTTTTCACCGAAAACACAACATTCTTGTCATATTCTTGTATTTAGAGGAAAAAGAAAAAAGGAAGATTATTGTAAATATTTTCTTTAATGCACACACTCACCCAGTGGTTACAAACTGCCAGTGTTAAACCTGAAATGTCTCACGAATTGATCTACCTGTCCATGTATGTCTGCTGAGCTATCTCCTTGGTTATGTCTTTGCTCTATTACCTTCCCTCCTCCCTAACCCCCACTTTTAGCAGAACTATTTCTGTGCGCCAAAATACATCAGGGAGATGTGTCCCGTTACACTTACAAATAAAACATAACTGAAAGAAGAGCAGTTTTATGATGTGGGTGCATTTTTGTATATAGACTGGGCCATGTCCTGGCAGAGGCATTTAACAAGTAAAACTCAATACAACCAAAAATACAGGGAATGGGGAAGATGTTGGAAAGGGAATGAAAGGAAGGGAAAGGGCGAGAAAGATGTATTTTTCTGCTGATTCCTAATTCACTTTCAGATAACTCATGTGAAAAGCGGTGCTCTGAATAAAACGAATCTATATTAGTTGCTTGTGGTTATCAAAGTTGTTTTTGTTTTTAAGTGGCAGAAACTCTTAAACTACAGCTCTCATTTTAGATTGGTAGAAAGTAATATAAAATCAGGGCACCCCTTCTTCCCAAATATTTAAATCAACGTTCAGAAGATGGAGGCATTTGGAAGTTTATGTGATATTCTAGCCAAAAAATGTAACTAGATGACTTTGATGACTAGTAAACATAGAAGCCATCCACTGAACTATTCAGCTACTGTTTCAAATGCCTCCCTTCACGTGGACCATATAAGATGTTACCTGCTGCTCCAGAGAATCTTTATTTTTAGGTAGCTTGGGACTAGATCAAATGCCAAATGTAGAAAGTTTAATAGCTCAGACTATATCTTCTAAAGTCATCTTTAGTTATCCTATAAGCCAGATCTTTCTGATTTCACCGGCAAATCTGTGAAACAAAACACTTGATACTTAAAAAAAAAAACATTTAAAAGGCTGTACTTTTAAACAGTTGTCAATGTTTTAAAAAGCATTATAAGTTATTTTAAAAAATCTCACATCAAAATTGACTTGATTCTGCTGTCATTGACTTGAACTGTCATCAAAGTTTTTAATAAAATGCACTTTTTTAAAAGAAACATTATTTTACAGAAACATATGACTGGATTTTATTGTTGGAAAACCAGTAATGAACAAATGAAAAGATTTACAGAGTCTGTAAAAAGAAGAGAGAGAGAAAAATGCCCAAACGAAAATGTTGTAGGCAAATACATTTGTATTATATAACGATGACCAATGTGTGTACTAAGAACTTAAGCATTTGTTTTGTATTAGTTTAAAATTCTTACCAAATGAAAAAGACAATACTATGTCAATAAAACAAGATGTGAAAAAATATGCTTTGCAGAGTTTCCTATTTTATGTAGTAGGAAGCTGTGCAAAACAACACACACACACACACACACACACACGTTGCTATCTGGCGACAGAATCTGTGACGCCCCCCCACCCAGTTCCCCTCGGAATATTAAGACTTTTCATAGACCTTTGACTGCCAATCCAGGAATAAACAAGCAAACGCCCCCCTGAAGAGAGTGCAGAGGCTTTTTGTTCCTCACTCAGCGGAGTTGACCTTTCAAAGTTTTCTGGTTGGGAAGAGTGTAACTTCCCTCTCGGGAGATTCTGGCACCTATGGGTGGAAACAGCAAAAGGTGTGACTCTTGTTCCTTTACAGAATAATCTCAAGGTAAGTTTGTGAAAGTGGGAACACTGTGCTTCCTTTGCATTTAGGTTTCCTTGAAAGTCAGGCGGCGATGGACTAGAAAAGGCAAAAAAATCAAAAAACAAAAAATAACAACAAAAAAACCCCTTCACCACTAAATTAATGTTCCACATTGATGCCATTTCCCAGTCCTGGCTCCTTCAAGTAGGTATAAGAAACGCTCTTCCCCTGAAGCACACCAACTCCCGTCCGGATATATACTTTTTCTCCCGTGTGCTCAGAAATGTCTCTCCGCTTTCACCCATAAATAAACGGTAGGCACCCATGGGCGTGACTGTTTCGATCTTTATTTTCGCGTGGTACCAGGATGACATCGCTCCCAGTCCCACACGTGGCCATGTGGAGAGAGAATGGGGCTCCCCTGGCCAGTTCCTGCTCTCAACCCCCTGGCGTAAAGCGGGCTGCTGTGTCCACTCTCAAGTATTCAGGGGCTCTATCTAGTGCTGCTGGGATCCTGGCTTCCGACCCTGCTCCCCCCACCCCCATCAGAAGGCACTGCTTGACCTCAGGGATGATAAAGGGGATGAGCATAATTATCATCAGGTACTGCTTTGCTGCCGCCGGGTCTGAGCCCCAGGAGGACAGCTATAAGGCCCTCGAGGGCGGGGATTCAAAGGATGGGTATATATGTGCATATACGTACATGGTATATACTGCTATATAACCATATAACCACCTGCGAGGAGTTATGCCTGGTGGCAATAAGGTACAGAATATCTACTCAAACCTTGGCTCCAGCTCCATCACGGCTGGCATTGCCCGGCTGGCGCCCAGCCTCCCCAGCCTCCGGGGCCAGGCGGGCAAGTGGCACGGCCGGCTCAGAGCACACGCGACTGGGGACGTGCGGCCGCCCCGTTCCGGTGGGCCTGCCCTTTGGATTCATTCGTGGCTTGCGAGTTCTGGAAATTAATAAAAACGACAACAAGAAGCTCGTTACAAACTTTGGGAATTGTTGTCAAGTCCGTTCGAAAGGAGCTGTGTAGGCCCTCCCTCCCTCCCTCCCTCCCTCCCTCTGCCCCGCGACCGCGATCGGCGTGGGCCGGGCGTGGAGACGCGGGCGGAGGAACGTCCCGCGGACTCCGGCAAGTTGTTTCCGAGGCGGCTTCGTGGGGCTGCTCGCTCGGGTCCAGCCTCCTCCCGCCTCTCGCCCGTCTCCCCAGGGCCAGCCCGGGCGCCCAGGGGTCGGCGGTGCCGTTTCCCACCGCGGGCGGGGCTGATTGGGTGGAAATTGAGCCGGGGACGGGAAACCGCCCTCCGCACCCCCTCCCGACAAGGGACTCGCTCGTCGCCGCAAACACCCTCCCCGGCCGCCGGCGCGGGGGAACTCAGCGCCCCGCGCGCGCTAGCCGCGGCCGGCCGGCACCTCTCGGCGGCCCGCGGGGGGACGCGCCCCCGGACGGCGGCCGCTCAGCTCCGACGGCAGGAACGGCCTCGGCCGGTGCGGGCCCGGGCTTGACCCAGCGGCCCAGGACCCGAGCGGCTCCCGGGACTCGAGCGGCTGCGACGGCCGGGCGCGCTTGCGCCGGGTGGGGGCGGCGGGGCGCGGCGCGCGGGGCGGACCGGGCGCGCGGGGCGGACTGGGCGCGGGCCGAGCGCGGGGCGCGCGCCGAGTCCGCACTTGCGCGTTGAGTCGCCTCCTCCCGCGGGAGGCGCGGGCTGGTGTTTCGCAGCTGGTAATTAGGCGCTCCCGGAGGTCCTCGCCGACGCTGCAAGAGCCTTTGAGGACGTCCTGAGAGAAAGGGGAGTGGACACGTATCAGTGGTTCCCTTTCCACTGTTACGCCTAACCCAAAGACGCCTTAAGCACCCCCTCCTTCCCCCAACACACACACACACACACACACACACACACACACACACACACACGCACGCACGCACGCGCGCGCGCACACACACACACACACACACACACACACACACCAGAAGCAAACAACAAAACTTTCAACACTATTTTACATTGAAAAGAATTTGGAGCATTAAGATCTGGACCATTGTTTTAAGGTGCACCCTTCCCTCTCCCCTGCCCCCAAAGCCCCACACGGATTTGAATTTATTTGGTCAATATTTAAACCCCGGCACTAAAGGTGGACGCTGGGTTTTTTTTTTGGTTGTTGTTGTTGCTGGTTTTTTTTTTTTTTTTTTTTTTTGTCCTCAGAATCCAGTGGGATACTAGATTGCCAAAACGGAGGTTGAAACTGTGGGTTCCGAACGAAGCCGGAGACCCCAAGCAGAGGTACCAGCATTCTATTCCTGCAGACTCAGAAGTGAAGCATAGGAAACCCTATCTCCGCCCCCGTACGAAGCCCTCTTGCTCGGAGGTCGCTTCTGTCAGATTTAGAAAAGGAAAAGGACAGGAACAGGAGAAGAAAACCCGTAGGGGCCAAAACAGAGCTGGAGAGGGTACAAAAGGAGGGATGGAAAAGGAAGAGAAAATTATGTTGGATAGATTAGGCAAATCGAATTACAAACAAAAGTTTGGTAACTGGTACCTGGCTTCAGTGTAGCATAATGTATACAAACTTTTGTAGGCATGGATCAGAATAAGACAAAGTGTTGACAATTTCCAACCGTGGAAATTCACTTACATCAGTCTCTTTCCCCCTCCTCGCCCCCGCCAAGTGTTGACAATAAACATTTAATGAAGGCAGGGACCTGGCTGTCTCCAGTCAGTGTCAGAATACTTTAAGCAGACCATTAGCACGGCTTTTTCCACTTCAAACATCGCGTGCTACACTCCAACATTATTTTTTAAAAATTAAAAAAAAACTAACTGTGGGACAAATAATACATTTTTAGAAATATCTTAAGTGATCCACAGCAGTCCTGATACCCCCAGTACTTACTAACAGAAATTAACTCATTGTAGATTACTCGCGCTAAAAAATGTTAAATACAGTTAATGCAATATTAATCGCCCTTTGGTGATATAAAATGCAATATTTTCAGGCAGCTATCGAGCTTTTCTAGAGGAAGAGCTGATGAAAAGAGTCACAGCTGAATAGTGGAGAGAAAAAGCCCGGTATTTATTGCTTTTGTTTGGCTTTTGGCTACAGAGACAGGAACCTTCTAATGGGGTAAGGACATTTATTTTATCTGCAATCTATTGCTGCGAGAGCAGGGGCGGCAGATGGGGCTGGTGCGATATTCACAGTGTAATTTAGAGCAAATCCTAATAACTAATAATGATTTATGTTAATTTTGATCACTTATGCGACTTTACCAAAGCATTGGGATGAGAGAAAGAGAAGGAGAAACAGAAATATGACAAGGAGCTCAGAGGCTGAAATTGGAGCCCCACTCTCCTGCTTACAATGTGTTTTATGAGTTAGCAATGGAAATACGGGCATTTTAAAAAGCAGGTAGGATCCATTTCACTCAGGGCAGTGGTATCTCCCGAGGGTTTTCATATCTTCTTAAATACCCATGTGAAACGGAGTTTGATGCCTTTGAGCGGGAGACTTTTTCATCTCCCGATTTTAAAAGAAAACATATTTCAATTGTTTTGTTTGCTTTTGTTCAAAGAAGGAATCGCGTGTATAATAATGCGTGTGCGTTGATGAGTGTGAATATATATGTAGGGGACTCAAGTATGTGGTAGGTTGGAGTGTGTGCAGACTCTTCCCTCCAAACTGTTATCTGAACCCTAGATTTAGCGCCTCAGAGCTTGGTCTTGTTCACCGTTGCCACGCCTTATTGCAAAACTTATTACTGACTGCTTAAACAAGTTGCTTTTTTCCTTAATCTTCACCTCCCATTTGATAAAATCAACTTTTTCGAAGCTGGGTCTTCACCCCCTCCCGTTTCTCTCCTCCCCTAAGGAATCACGGGACTTTTAAATGTACATCTTTTCTTCCTTATCCCCCCGGTAACGTGGCAAGGTTTTGGAACCCCAGGGACTGCCAGAGAGGACTGTAGTTCCGCACCGGAACATGGGATTTTTGACTGCCATGCAATGCACTGCAGCAGCAGGTCGGAGAGATTTTGAAAGGAAGGGTGTGCTTTGCTCCTGGCAATTTACTTTTTCAGTTACCTTTTGCGCGTTTTAACGCCTTGGGGTATAGTTTGAAAGTAAAACAGCATCAAAGCTTCTCCTTATTAGCTCTGTATTTGAGAAATCCAAAGATGAAACTACCTAAAAGGTTTAATAGGGCGGAACAGCATTTATTTGCCAAGCAAACAGCCAGAGTACAGTTCAAAAGGGGTACAGTGGTATACCAGCAGGAGGCTAGAAGAACAACATTGGGCAAAGCGAATTTCAAGCTTCAATTACCATGTTATAGGGAATTAAATAAGCTTCAAGTGGTATGTCTGCTTTGATTTTGAATAGCATCTTCCTTGCCAACAATTTATACACACATGCATACACACATGCATATGTATAATACATGTATGCAGATATAAACTAAATGCTTCAGAGTTGTCCAGACTTTTTGTAATCTCTAAACCTGTAGGTTTTGCTGACCAAGAAAAGCTAACTCTCCAGGGATATGATCTGCAAGTGTATGTAAAATAAAATCACACCTTTTAAGTTAATAGTTTTTCATTTTCATAGCTTCCCTTTCTTATCTTGAAGGTTGCATATATAAAATGCACTTAATTTGTTCTACTAGAAAAAAAGTCATCAAGCAACATGATTCAGACTGTTTTTTAAGAATGTTTTGTTTTAGTTTTTGAGTAATGCCTATCCATTATTGTTTGCACTGCTAGTGTTCCCAGTATAAAGAGGTCTTTAAACACATCTTTAAATAAAATAAATCCAGGCAGCTGCCATCGCCCGTTTACTGATAATACACAGGAGCTGGTTCATGTTTGTGAGCTTGAAGCTGCGCCTCCTTGCGCATATCCATATACAAACAGACATAAGCACATTTTGTACTGTGGTTGAATGTAGCTGAGTTTTATTTCTCAACTTTATTCTGGTTTTGTCCCAGTGTTTCAGCACCAGAAGCAACTCCCTTTAAAATTGAAGAGTGGTGCATTATTGAAACTCTATCAAACAGCTCTGGGGTACAGCCTTTCTGAAAACGCCAGCTCTCTCGATGAGGTCTGACTGTCTGACTGCACATAAGCCCCTAATATGTTAATGGCCTTAGGGGATGCCTAAGGTACTATCTCAAGCTGCTTCGCACACCATATGTCAGGCCGTTAGCCACATGGATCTATTAATCAAAAAGAGCTGGAGAGGGAGGAGACGGGTCTTCCAAAGGGGGAGAATGAGAGCAATGGGGGGTGGGGAGGAAAGGGGAAGGCATTTAAACCTCCCCCCCCATCATTCCCACTTCTTTTTATAGGAAAATGAATTAAAATAGCCTAGGAAAACTCATCCAAATAGATTTCTTTCTGTCAAGCTAAAAATCATTCATAAATCTCTAGTTAAAGAATTATAATAATATCTGGTTCTATTAAAATAGAAGCAAGTTTCACCCAGAGTTTTGGGTTAAGATTCTTTGACTACCAAACTTTTATAGAAAGAATCTTGATACAAACATTTTTGTTATGCTTATTGTTTTGTGGATGAGCTTTATTAAAAGTAGTGGGGGGGAGGGGGAAATTGTGTGTTTAGAGGATGTAAGAAAGACATGCAGGGAAGCTCCTGGAGGATTTGTAATGAATATATAATTTATTAATATGTATCCGCACAGACAGAATGGTTTTTATCACCTTTAGTTCTTATAATAGTATATTAAAGTGTTTACATTTTCCCTCTGCATTAAGTTGACTTTGTGATTAATGAAACTACAGATACTACAAGGTGCAAAAAGTATTTAATTCATTTTGGAGAAGAAATGAGAAACCAATTTAAAAAATCTGTCTTTCTTATTTTTGCTTTGCTTAGAAGTATCTATTGCCCTTGCTTGTTTAAAATTGTTTGTAATTAAATAGTTTAGAAAGTTTGCGCAACCTTAGAAGTAATTGTATACTCAAACTGGAGATGGTATTAGCACACTGAATTTATAAGAAAATACTATGGATTCTGTCTTAAAATGGTGAATATTTTGTCATGTGCCATGAACTCACTGTTTTTAGCAAAGGTAAATGGAAGTATTGATTTAAAATGTCAGAAAATTTCAGAAAAAGAACAGTAAATGGAGGACACATAGGTATTTAGATTTAAAAGTTGCATTCTTTTATGTGTAGTGTTACCTGGGGTATGGAAAAATATGAAATCAAACGTCAGTTTAAGTATACTATTCTTTTAATTGGTAGTCAGAAGTTAATAATTATGGGAAAACTTAGTTTCTGCATTATCAATGCTAAGTTTTGACTATGATTAATAATTAAAACCACTGAAAATTATTTTAATATTGTTCTAATTAGTAGCCATGATTTTTAGTTGTGTCATGATTAGTAGATATACTATAATAATTTATAGAATAGTGAATTGCTGGGAAGTTTATTGATCTTAGATTTAAATATATTTATATATACACCAAAATGATTAACTATGCATATATATTGAGAGCACAGATTAGCACATTGCCTACTCTGTCATTATGGATCTGTAGCACTTATCATATTGAACTTATAAAAGAGAGAACACATAAATATTTTAATTTATGACTTATAATACTTTAAAGAAAATAATTATAAGTTGTTCTCAATTATTGAAAAATTATATATCAAGACATCTGTGATATTATTTATTATATAAGATTATATTGTACTCATATTACATTGAATGTATTAAATATTTTTTATTTTCAGAAAGACACCACCAATTTTTGTTTATAGAAAAGCTCTCAGTTATGAAGAAAAATAAACATTGGGTTGTACCTTTAATTAAAAAACACCAATATGTCGTATAATTTAGTTTGACTGTAAAATCTCTATAACTGAATTAGTAAATGAAGCAAAACAGAGACTTTTAGAGAGCTGTATATAGTCTATCTATAAATATGAAGAGTTCAAAGTACTGTATTACATAGAGGACATGGGGAATCCATAAAGATAGAATCATTCTGGATTTTAAGAGTATCTGGCTAGAGAGAAACACTTAGTATCTTTAAATTTTGGTACATGCCACTAGCCTTCATTTCTTTCCCTGTAGTTAAAAGGTAGCCCATATATCTGTCGCTTTGGGTTTCCAAAGACTCTTAACTTAATTCCTTCAGGCTATTCATCAGCACAGTAATTAAACTAGCAAATGGATGTAAATAAAGTGAAATTGGTTTCATGACAGATGAGGCGAAGAGGCCTCTGACATGAAACAAGGCAGGACAATAATGATTTCGGCAGCATCCGGCTCTGGAAGGAACCCCAGCTGGATTTATTAGGTGCTGCAAGTGATTTGCTGGAAGCGGGCAAGACATGAACACTCTTTAATTTGACAGGAATTTTGCATCCTAAAGAGCATATTGAAATATAAATCCAAAAGAAGTTCAGGAAAACTGAAAACAGAAGCAGTATTGGACTGAAGGTGCTATTTGGTATTAAAAAATGGAAAAGAAACAAGAAACACATTTATCTCCATGGTAGAAGAGCTTCCACTGAGAAACTTATTATTTAGTCCTCAGGAGGAAGTGCCAAAGTAATTATAAACATTCTTGCCTACTTATAGGTTATATTGCTACTCATGGTTATCAATTTGTATTTTCAGTTTTTTTAAAACCAGGGAGAACAAGTTATACAATAGATAATTTAAAAAAATTTTGAGATAAAACATTTTTAAATAAGAGAATATGACAAAGCTGGAAATAAAGATGGATAAGCAACATATTTCTCAGAGTGAAGTTTTTCTCATTTGAGTAAAATCTGGGATAAAGATTTGGAACCAGTCTATTGCTTCTAGCAATTTGCATGTAGATACCCAGAAAGAAAATTTCTAGTTACAAAGAGATATTGTCTCAAGTGCTTGATCAGTGGAATCCTTAAAACCAAATATAGATTTATCCTTGCAAAATAAGCAGTTTTATAGAGCAGACAGAATAAAACTATAGCCAAAAGTAGTGCTACAAGAAGAGTAGGTAGAAGGGATAAAGCTCTTGGCTGACCTCAACAAGACTTATGGAAATTAAGTCACCCATTTCACGACAATAAGAAAGTTACGCAAAGAAATAAAAGGTAGATTTTCACATGCGGAACAGATTAGCCCCTTTCTCTATGAAAAGATGAGAAATGAACTGCTTTGCGCTTAAATGTAATCTCAATTATTTAAAGGTCCTTTCATGAGGAGCATAAGCTTCAGTGAGTGTTCCCTCCCAATCAAGAGTCACGCAGGATATTCAGCACCATGGTCAGCTCCCGAGCGGCTTGGCGGGAGCGGCGAGCGGCCAGGGACGGTAGGGCAGCCTTTGACCCACGAAAGGTGAAATCTAAATACTCCTGAAATTCTGCGGGCGATTTAATTATTCAGCAGTGGATTCGGATCCGCGAGTGGTATACTAACGCCGGCCCCAATCCTCAAATCTTTTAGAAAGCGGTCTTCTAAAGGAAAGGAAGAAAGGGTAGGACAATAGGTTATCAAAGCTCTTAATAAAAATAAAATCTATAAAAACTAAACCAAACACTCATTGCATGCTCTCTTACTTCTTATGGTGGGTGACTTTGGGGGCATGAAAGAATTCATAATGAAGCTCAATTGACTTTTTCTCTGAGCCGGCCCCCACCTTTTTTAAACAGAAAAATATGCCTAATTATTTTAAAGTTCTTTTCCAATCGCAAGGCGTAGTCCAGTCCTTTAATTATAATACAGTGTGAATAGGGGGAGCATATGGAGGAGAATGTCAAGAAGAGGGTGCCAGGGGCAGATTCTCAGAAATCTGTATTCATTTCTGGCTCTTATTTGTTCAGTAATCTCTACCATCATAACTAAATCTTGAAGCACTGATGTAGTTCGAGTTGTTGTTGACTTAACGTCAAAATTCAATCACTGGGGGTTTTGCATCAGCGGGGCTACTTATTTGTCTAATAAATCCGTCATTTTGTAAGAAAAATATTTGAGCAGCCGCACTTGACCTCTTGGTATCCACAAGTCACATTTATTTCTCCCAGTTTACAAATGCAAAATCGAGATGATCATCTAATGCCTGGAGGAGCTGTGTTGATTTCTGATTGGATTTTAGATGGAAATGTCTATTTTAAATACCTTGTGATTAAATTGTACATATAATAGAACCCATGCATTTTAACCTGATTCCTGCTTAGAAAATTAACAGCTTGCATAGCCATTCACACATTAGGCATACCTATGCCAAAAAAGAAAAAACTAAACTAAAATGATTACATCACTGTAAGACCCATAAGACAGTAAACCCACCTTTCCCAAATACACACTTAAAATTCAGACTCAAGTTCGAGGCTATATGAAAACCAGTTTTTTTTTAAAGTCGTTCTTTATGGCTTTTCTCAGCCCACCCGTCTTCAAATATTCTTATTACTGGAGGGAAGAGCTTCATTTTCCCATTCCAGGAGCACAAAGTTCATAGCAGTTCAGTAGGGCTGGGTGGGACTGGGGACTAATGTGTTTAGTCAACTTCCAAAAATGTAACTCAGGGCCAAGAGAAACTGCATCACTCTTTCTATTATTAATTAAGGATAATAATGTGTTATGTCTCCGTTACTTCCCAGTATAGTAATACGTCTGGGGCTTGTTGGAGAATGTTTGTTTCACCCTCCTTTATACCGCTTCCCTGGAGTCCCTTTTGAGTACTAAGACCCCTTCACCTTAGGACTTTGGATTCTCTCGAAATTTTTGCCTAAGGCGCAAAGCTGGTTCATTAGAGAGTTTCACGGTGACGTGTTGGGGCCCCGAACTGTTGCGTCCAAGTGCTGGACTGAAAAGGAAAGTAAGTCTTCAGAAGTCAGACTGGAGAACCGAAGAACTGATTTGATTGTGCCACTTGATGGAAGTGTCCTGAGGTTTCAGGAAACTGCCACACCCCACGGCTTCTGCATTTACTCACGAGGACCAGGTTCTATGTATGCCTGTAGTCCCGCCAACTTAGTGGCGCGGCGCGTTGTGGTTGCGCCTTGCCGGGCTGTTCGCTCAAATTTTGGGGCCCGGGTCGCCTTTGCTTTCCCGCGGGGAGGCGTGCGTGCGTACGCGCGCACGTGTGTGTGTGTGTGTGTGTGTGTGTGTGTGTGTGTGTGTGTGTGTGTGTGTGTGTGTGTGTGATGTGCATGCGCGCACAACTGGAGGATGAACAGATCAAGTGTGGCTCAAGCTTGTTTCTGTCGGAAATCGTCGGGCCCCTTCACACCCCAAAGACAAGCGATTTCAAGTCACGGGTTCCCCCCTCCCGCCTCCCTCCCTCCCTTCCTTCCTCCCTCCCTTCCCCACCCCCCGCCCCAGACCTCCAGCGCCGCCTCCACCCTCTCTTGCCGGCCTGGCTTTGCGCTCCCTGACTCCTTGCCTCGGAAGCCGTGTTGGTTCCTTCTGAGTTTAGAGTTTGCATGTTTTGTTTTCTCTCTGCGCCTTAATGCTGTCGGGATTCTGGGGATTGCAGCTTCCTCGCGAGAGGGATGCTTTGGCGGCCAAGTCTCTGCGCTAAGCCACCAGAGCCCCCGGAAGCTTCAGCACCGCTCGGGGGCTCTGGCGCGTCCAATCTAGGCTAAGGACGGGACTGGGTTAGGGGTGGCGGGTGTAGCCGAGTCTTTTGCCACCTCGCCGCGCTCTCTCGGAGTGGAGGAGGCGCTGGCTGGGGCGACCGAGCTGAAGGAGCTCGGTTCCCCGACCTTGGGAGGTGCGGGGCTGCGCTCCAGAGCTTCTCCCCCGGAGACCTGGAGGGGTCGCTAGTGAGCAGCAAACCCCGTGCCGCAGAGGCCGCGGGAGGGTGAGGCCACTTGCTGCCTGAATTTGATAGAGTTCAAACTCTGGAAACTTCGTTAAGAGCCAGTAACGCACAAACGCTAGGCCAAACCCTGCTGGCATCCGGGAAACTACCGATGACAATGTTCATTTCTAAGTCTTGCTCATATACGTTTCCCAAGCCAGATCTCAAAAATCATTTAGTTTATGGTTTTTTTGTTGTTGTGGGACAGGGGTGCACCCGGTGGTGCTCAGGACTTACTGTGCTCAGGGATCACTCATGGAGGTGCTTAGGGGACCACAGGTGGTGCCACGGATGGAATCAGGGTCTACAGCATGCAAGTACTGTATGCCCACTATACTATCACTCCAGCCTCTCCCCTCCCCTCCCCTCTTCCCCCTCACCCTCTAGCCCCATTGTTTAATTTTACCCTGTAAAGACCTTAAGGTACTTAAGGATTTCAGAGAAGCACACTTGGGTGGGGAGGGGGTACAAAATCCTCAGGTCTAACCCTTCTCACTCTTTTTTACAGAAGGGTGGGGTCACACTAGCCTAGAGCTATGACTTCCCGGGTCTAGGTCTAGCAAGGCAAGGGCTCCACCCACTTGTACTATCTCCCTGCACCCGCCTCACGCCCCTACCCCCCTCACCTGGAAGACACAAGAGCAGTCAGTAAGCCTCTGGACCCCACTCCTGGACCCAGGGCTGGTGGAGGTTAAGGACCTGATTATGTGTCTTTGGTTTTGTCCTGGCTCTATCTTCAGTTACAGCTCATCTCTGAGAAGGCGACAGGATAATTTCTTAGTCTTTGACAAAACTGGTCAGAGTGATAAACACTCTGTCTATTATTTTCCTATTACTGAGGGGACCTTCCAAGTCACTCATCCCCATTCTTCTATCTCATACTCCCCCTCTCCCCAGCTTCCTAGTTTTTTCTATTTAAAATTTGGGAGGAGCTTCCCCAATTCTCAGAGGGGGTGGGGAGTCACTCTCAGCATAGTAGGCTGACTGGGTAAGAGTCAATACTCTACTAGGCCCTCTGTCCTATTTTTCTTTTCTTTTTGCTTTTTTGAGCCACACCCAGCAGTGCTCAGAGGCGCCTCCAGGGGGCTCCTCTCTTCTGAGTTCACTCTTGACCAATGCTCAACAGAGAGCATTGGGCTTGAACCCTGTTCTTCCCAATGGTATGCACATAATAGCCCTTTGAGCTACACTTTGGGCCCCTCTCTTTGTTTTATTTTGTATCATTTTAATTAAAATTTTATTATTGTGGTGCCATGATTTCCAGTAATACTGATTTTGTTTGAGGCGTGAAATATTTCTGTAGCACATAACCAACATTCTGCCAATATTCATCCATCTCTGCCCCTATAGAGAACACTAGGTGCATTCTCATCCCCTCTTACCTTTTAATTTTTAAGGCACAGTAACTGACAAAGTTATTCACAGTAGTGTTTTAAGCATTCAATTGTCTAATACCAATCCTTTCACCAGGGTCTACTTAGCTCCACCAGTGGCCCCAGGCTCGCGAGCCTTCTCCCATCCCCAACCCTCAGCCTTCCTCTTTGACAAGCACATTTTAAAGTTGGATTGTTGTAGTTTGGGTCTTATGCTTACAGTATTGTTGGCTCTGTGGCTGATGCATACACATGTACCACAGATCTCCTCCACTGATATACCAGAGTCTCTCGAGCCCTGCCCCTGTGACCTCCCTTTCACCTCGTCCTCCCCCCCTCTTTGAGGCTATGTTGTTCAGGCCACATCCTGCTATGTGGAGTGCCATGTGGGGTTAGGGGCTGAACTTAGGACCTCAGGTATCTCCCTGGTTCCCTTGTATTTCTCGAGTGAGAAGAGGGAGGTTATGTTCTTAGATTTCCTGGACTGTGGGCTACTTGATTCTCTCCCTTTCCCTCAGATATAGGGATTTTTAAAAAAATGGAATCTGCATTCTGGAATGTAATTAGGAAAAGGAGAAAAGGGAAATGCCTGGGAAGATCTAACTTTCTGGGCTTTGTTGCTTTGCAAAGATTGATTGAGTCTCACATTAGCTTCCTCATTCTCCAAGAAGGTGGAGAAAGGACTGCAGTCAGTGTTGAGGGAAGGAACTCTGCATTTACTTTGTCCCCAATGAGATGCTGGTACTGTGAGCCAGGACTGTTCCAGGACACAGGAAATACAGTTATGGTGGGCAGAAATACTTGGGAGATGGCAGATGGCAAGGTGTTTCATAGATAACTTTATTTTTAAACTCTGGTGATCAGATGTTTTCACATCTGTTTTCTCCTTGGAGAAATCTTAGATATTCAAAAGGTCTACCTATAGGATTTGGAAGTTAGCCTTCATAAAGTCAGAGCTTGTGAACTTGTGAATGAAAACAAAATTGAAGTAAAAGGGAGGAAGTCCTTTGGCAGTTTGGAAATATTAATTCTAGCTTATGGACATAGATGTACTACACTGTAGTTATTAACAACTTAGAAAACCTTAAATCAATACAAATTAATTTAATTATGATTTGTAATTGCATTATGCATGATCAATTTGAAACACTACATTAAAGATAATTAGAGCCGGGTGCTATCACTCATCACTTCCCTAAGAGCTTAATGAAAAGGAATGTCATGTACCACCTTTAGGTTAAATCTGTAAATTAGGATAAATGCTTGTTTTTCAATAAAAATGTAATAAAATAATTGCACCTATCATAGACATTTTTTATGGCTCAATTGTTAATTGTGTAATGGATTTGGGGGGCTGTATTCTTTTTTCCATGGACTTAGTTAAGTATTTATTAGGGTTGATTGAGCTGTCAGTGTTTTTTCAGGATCAGACTTCGAGGATTTGAATGAAGACTAACTTTTATGTAAAAATATCATGCTGTCCTCGAAGCAAGAGCCAAGAGGTCATTGCAGATGGAGGTCCTAACTTAGCATAATGGGTTTAACATTTCCATGACATCATCAGGGAATCTGAAAGGAGTCTAAGGGTAATCAGAGTGGTCATTCAGAAGAATGGTAAATATTTTATGAGGATATATAGAAGACAGGAAAGATGGTCAGAAAGGTGATTCTAAGCTTCTTAGAGTTCTGTGGAAGAGACTTCTCAGTTTCTTGCAGTTAAAAGAGCTCCTGCATATACTTAGATTCATGCAACATAGTCCAGATGGTCAGAATGGGACCTGGATAAGGAATTAGTTCCTATCTCAACCATTTTGCCTCCTAAATTCTTCATATTTTCTCAAGATGCCTGTATTTATCCTTCCTATGCTTGCAAACAGGAATACACCTTCATTATTTCTGGGACTATTTTAGTTTGTTGATTTCTCAGTATTATCTGGTACTGCAAGACAGGTTCTTTACTTTCAAGTGATAATTGAAGTTACCAGAGCATACTGGGAGTGCTTGCAAATTCAATAATCTCTATTAATTGTTTCCTACCCTTTATTTGAATATATTGCAAATTTTCTATGACTGCAGATATTTTTATGGGATTCAATTTTATACAGCACAAAATATCCACCTCCAACCTTAGGAAGGCAAATATATACATATATATTAAAAATATAGGATGTGATTGGGAGAGAGAGAGGAAAATGAGAACAGTGTTTGAAAGATTTTCTCTAAAAGTAGGATTTTTTTGTTTCCTGCTAACTTTTACATTAATAGAAATAAACTTATTTTATTAGTAAATTGTATTACAACTTACAGTGCTTATTTTGTTTTTTGAAAAGCAGGTAAATATTTTTCCAAATTATTATTAAGCTCAGGTTTATCATATTGTTTTATTTTCTTTTTATAAATGACAATAACCACTGGAGTGAATTCCTTAAGCTCAGTTACAGAAATGTCAACTTAAATTGATTCTACCTGCGTGTACATATTTATTATAAAAATTTCATGGACACTTTTGCAATTAATAGAACTTTTATCATACTTTATAGAGGAAGTGCCATGCATTACATGTTGAGAAGGACAGATGCAATATTTTTAATTGTGAGACTTAATCTCTCTCCCCCAATCTTGACCTTTAGACATCCTTAGAAGCCCGGATGTTGTCGTGCTTTGAAGCTTTCTATGGTCTTCCAACCAGGGAAAGTAATCTGCTTGTGAATACTTAGTAAGTTTTTCTTCTTTTTAGTCACTGACTTCACATTGCCTTCTGTTGGAAAGTCATGTTTCTGCTCCTACTGGCCTACCATCACCAGGCTTCTCAGGAAATATATCCATCTTTTCTATCTTTATGTTTTGCAAAAGGCCTAAAGAGCATTGCACACAGTAGATAAAAACATCCTGGATGTGTGGATTAAGGAATGCAGGTTTCCCCTTTTAATCATCATAGTGAGCATCTATGTAAGTGATGCAGTTCCTCTTTTATATAGTTCCCTTTTACTCTAGTGATTTCATATGTAGCTGGGTAAATGACAACGTTGACCTTTTCAAACTGGGGTTATTTATAGTTTATCTTAAAATTATGCTATGTCAATTACAATTCAGGTCCATCCAAATTCATGATAGCTTTATTTTAAAGCAATTTAAAAGAAGCTAATATTTTAAAGGATGTAATTATGGAAATAGAATTTGTGCAATCGTGTCATATCATTTCAACTGTCTATGAACTGTTTTCATGACCAAAAGCCCTGGTGCCTTTGCCCAAATTCCTAATAAATCCAGTCTCCCACATTCTTCTTTCACCCCACCATGGGCAGATCCTGCTTTTAAAAAGTTGGCTTTATATGATCCCCAGATAGTAACTTGAGAATATCGGCATGATTTATGCTTTGCTTCCTTTTGTACAGTCACTGAATATTGCAAATGCAATGATTTCTGCAAGTGGTCCAGTCAAAAGTCAAATAAATCATTTCTTTATAAAATTAAACTTAAAATCTCAAGTTATCAAATTTTGGTTCTTGGTAATATAGCTCAACAAATTTTATTTTCTGTCACATTTCATCACTATCCAGAATAGATATAATCATTGCAAATGACCAACAATTACACTCCTATTGGTAACAGCTCAGCTCTAACTTTCTATGAGAGAGCTTTGGAGTGTAATTGAATGCTTTTCAATGATTGATAGTATGATTTGATCAGTATATTAATGATTACAATGCTTTTCTCATGGGACTGTGATGCCTTTTTTTGTTTCTAAGATGAAAAGAGACTAGTAGTGCTCTTTAACAAAGGAAAGAACATGAAAAATATGTCTTGGTAAAGAAGTGTACAGAAGTTTATTACTGTTCATTTTAAAATACATTTTGTATTGTACCGCACCACAGATATTTTTTGCAAGAACTTTCTTTAATTCTGGTTCCAGAACTGAGAACTTCTTATCCTCTGGGTTTTTCTTTGTCTACAAGACTGGGAAACACAATGTTTTTAGATATAGTCCTTTTCACATTAAAAAACAACCCCCTAAAGAGAAAATAAACAGGTTCTAGGTCTGTATATTACATTTCATTACCTTTCATAAATTGAAGCCAAGTGACCAAATATTTTTGTTAATCACAGTTCATATTTTTTCATCTTTTCTGCAGTTTGTCAAACAAAGAGAAAGCAAAACACTCCACACTTAACACATTTCTACATTAAATGCAGAAACATAAAAAAATTAGATTAGGAAATAGATGAATATAATGACCTTACTCTCAATCATATGCTGCCAGCTAAGTGTTTGAGACTGAAAAATTGCACTAATGAAGCTATTTGAAAGCTTTTGTGGACAACTGCTTCCTCTTTGAAGATTAAATGAATGATGTTGATGTGATTAATCTTAGTACAGGGAGTGATGCAGCAGCTAGAAAATACCTTGGTGATTTTCATAATTAAACTGAATCAACATTTCAAAGAAATGCCAGTGTTATCACTTGTACATTAGAATTACATTCATTAGACAGAAGAAACAAATAATTTGAGCAAACAAGATTTTCCTTTTGGTGAACTGAGACTTCTGTCATGTCTCAGAGTATCTTACCATAAATCATCATTACTGTTTAATTTTGCCTGTGCCTTTTTAGCTGTTTTTGTATCTCTGTGAGCTTGTGTAGTGCTGTTAATGATTCAAAGCATCTTGCATCTTCACTACTTATTTTAAAACCTTTGAATTTCCTCTTTTCTTAACCCCACTACCAATGTAACTGCCTGATCACCATGAATTTATATAATGTTTAGGAAATCTGATTTCTAATGAAGAAAGAATTCTTGTAATTGTTTTAGATCACATGATTAAAATTGAAATTATAGTTTTAGTATTTATACATATCTGTGAGGTATTTAAATAGCACAGAAAAATACTGTCTTGATCTATTATTAGTTACAATTTCTAAAAGATTAAGTTTTGTTTTTTAAATTCGTGGGTAACTCCAGCACAATTAGTTTTGTGGAGAATATAAGTTAAAAATACTCAGCAACATTCCCAACAAAGCTATGGGAAATAACCTTGATAGATCAAGTAGAAACAGTTCTACTGACTTCTCAATATAAGGACAGGTTAGGTCCAAGGGTTAAGGATTACTGCATCAATAGAAACATAGCATGTTACTTGTTCTATCATACTGTAAATTATTTTAAAGGTTTCTTGGTGACTCTTAGTAATCCTGATATTTGCAGCACTCTTCGAGCTGTTGCACAATATTTCCTTTCTTTCCTCATTATTTAATAGAAATACAAAATGCTTTTTTAAAGAAAAACATACTGAGTAAAGGATGGGTTTTTCTCTTTTCTCTTCACAAACTCCAATTTGAGCTCAACTTATAATATTAAGTACAATAGGTTTGATACCTGTTATTGAGTTTCTGGAGATTGAAAAGACTAAGCTTTAAGCTTATTTTTCTTTGGGCTTTGTAAAGAATGGATGGAATGATGGGGTTGAGTTTTCAATAGCTCTGAAGCAAAGCTTCAAAAATCAGCAATGTGCCAAAATTGACCTAAGATACTGGTGCAGATTTTCCTGCTAGAAAAGCCATGTTGAAACATGACATGATGGTTTGTAATCTGTTGGCATGATTGTCTCTATGTGTGTGCTTGATAAACCAGACAATTATCCCATGCCTGGAAGTTTCCATCAGAGAAGATGAAAAACGAGACTGACTTCTTCATTTGGGACTCTAGAATGTTCACTTGAAACAGTGTCCTCAAGCTACCCAAGTCACATCTCAGTAATTATTCAACTAAAAAGCACAATTTCCCCTCTGATTCTCTCACCCTTGCATGTCAGAGGTAACCATACAATCATGAAATGTTTAGAAGGACAAGAACGAGTGAAGACAGGATTGTGGGTTGCAAACAGTACTATTAGAGGAGGAGAGGTCAGGAGGCAGCTGGGGATACCAAGTGAGCAGGGTTGGAAGAGGAAGAAAAGAGGATGAAGCTGCCAATGAGAGATGTTGGGAATCAATGGTCCAAGTTAAGACTAGTCTGAAGGAATGATGAAGAATGTGAAAAGGGAACAAGAACATTGGGTAAATAGGTAGGGGATAAACATAATCATCATGAAGAAAAAAGTGAAGCAAAAGTTCCAAATCAGTGAGGCCTGATCAAGAACAGTGAAAGGGAAGGAGAAAGAACATGGAATTATAGAAGCTGTGCAGAAAGTAGAAATGCCTTGTGACTAACTGGAAAGTTCAGCATCCTTGAGAGAATGCTCTTCCGGAGAACTCCACAAATATAATTCACCAACTTGTCTGCTGTCCAGTTCCAGAGAGCTGAGGGCGGAAAGAGATAATTGCTCAATAAATCATTCTTATCAAGCATACTCTTTTTTTTCTGGAATATGGTAAGAGGCTGCAAAGATTGAAAGGCTGTGAAATAGCTCTCCTGCCAATATGTTCTGGCCATGTTCCTGAACTAGCCTACTTCAACTGTTCTTAATGTTCCTGGTGACACATTCAGATACCTTGGGTTTAACTCTTTTTTTGATCAAGATATCTTTAATATTGTCTTTTTTTTCTAGAAAGGACTTAGGGCTGAGTTTCTTTCTTTTCATCACCTCCCTGTCTGCTTCTGTGTTTGTGTGTGTGTGTGTGTGTGTGTGTGTGTGTGTGAGTGTTTGGCTTTTTGGGTCACAGCCAGCGATGCTCAGGGGTTATTCCTGACTCTGCATTTAGAAATTACTACTGGTGGTGCTTGGGGGACCATATGGGATGCCAGAGATAGAACCAGGGTCAACCACATGTAAGGTAAATGCCCTACCCACTGTTCTAATGCTCCGGCCCTCTGTGTGTATGTGTGTGTGTGTGTGTGTGTGTGTGTGTGTGTGTGTGTGTATAGTGAGTGGGTTATCTTCTGGTGTTTAGGGGATATTCCTCATTCTGTGCTCAGGGAACATATGTGGTGGCCAAACCAAGGTTGGCCACTTGAAAGCAGATACACATCTTTCTCCTATTATCCTTTTGTTCCCCTTTCTGTTATTTGCAGATAGGACACTGTTTCTCTTTGCCTCTTTGCCTCTGTTAAGTTTCCTTTAAAAGAGGTGGCCTTCGCTAAGTGTGGTCACTCGACCTCACACTTCTTCATCCTCAGCAATGGAAAACAAATTACCTAATGCTTCCTTTTCAGCAGGTCTGACTTTAGGGGAGAGACTCTCCAAACAATAATAGTGAGTTTTGTTGAAATATTGTATGCAATCAAAGTGAAAGTAAAGTGAAATTTATTAGTTACACAGGCGGGGGGGGGCTTAGGGTGGGGGGGCTAGGGGCGTGGGGGTGTTTGAGGTGTGAGGGGGCGGGGTGGAGCTATGCTGGGATTCTTGGTGGTGGAGTATGGGCACTGGTGAAGGGATGGGTATTCGAGCATTGTATAACTGAGATTTAAACCTGAAAACTTTGTAACTTTGTAACTTTCCACAATAAAAAATTAAAAAAAAATCTGTAACTGTACCCTCAAAAAAAAAAAATAAAAGAGGTGGCCTTGGGGCTGGAGAGATAGCACAGCGGGTAGGGCGTTTGCCTTGCACGTGGCCGACTCGGGTTCAAATCCCAGCATCCCATATGGTCCCCTGAGCACGGCCAGGGGTAATTCCTGAGTGCAGAGCCAGGAGTAACCCCTGTGCATCACCAGGTGTGATCCAAAAAGCAAAAATAAATAAATAAATAAAAATAAAAGAGGTGGCCTTGAGCAATTTCCTTTGGCCTCTTTATCCTCCAAGCTTATTTCTTGGTTCTCATCACATATTAGCTTAAATCAGCAGTAACAGAGATACCAAATACTGAGCACAAAGTAAAATGCATTGTTGCTCAGTACTAAAATTTCTGACTTGTTGAATACCATTTCCTCATGCTTCCTAGAAATAAATATGTATTGCTTTTTATTCAAAATTTAGTATTTCCCCCTATTCAACTTTTCCAGTGGTAAAGTATTATTTGATTCCTCTATACCTCTAGAGAAGTTTTGTTTCTGGTGGAAAGTAACAAAATATGTATTCAAGCTAGTGTCTCTTAGGCCAATTTTAACTTCACCATCTAACAAATTCAATTTTTGTATACAATGTTCTGGATTTTATTAACCTTACCAATCCTAACAATTCCATCTTATTTCTTCTTGTACCTATGCATTCTGGTCAGACCAGCTTCCCTTCTCCCCCAAGACTCTGTTTTGCTTATCCTTTGTTTTTTTTATTCCTTACAAAATTTTTTGCTCATTGTATGGCTATAGTCTCTTCATTGGTTTCTTCATTGATTAGTCTCTTCATGCAGTAGTCTCTTCATTAAATCCATTAGTTAAGTATCTTTGCAAATTTCTCTATGAAGTTTATTGTAAGCTCTTTATCCTTCAGACATCCTCTAAAAATTTGTCATATAACCCTCAACTATTGTGAGGGTCAGTAAAACATGTTGAGTAGGAGTATATACGAGGGAAACCAGAAGGCCTGTGTTTGAATCCTGGGTCTGTAATTTATTTATTTATTATTTTTATAAAGTTGTTCACAATATTTGGTTACATTTAATATTCGAACACCAATCCCACCACCATTACACCTTCGCACCACCATATTTTGGATGTTTCCATCCCAGACCCCAAACCCTGTCCCCTCCCCAAGCAGAACCAAAATAATTATTTTGTATTGTTTGTTATAAATAATCCACTGAAAATGAGACAAAAAACGGTTTTTTAGAGGAAAATGTGTGAAGATTGTTGTATTTCCCCTGGAGCCATTAAGCCCTTCTATAAGAGATTAGCAGCATCTTAAAAGTTGGGTGTTGTGTGCTTATATATGTGTGTGTGCACATATCTGTATATTACACATGTTTAATATATACTATATATTATATAATATGTATAATACCCTCTAATGGTTGCCTTCCCAATCAAATGTGGTGTGTTATGCTTGGTGTATTGGCTCTGAAAATATAAGATGTCATGCAATCGAGGAATGGATTCACATCTGAGTGAGGCTTAGATGGAGCATGTGGAGTGCCCATGAGCATGGTGGCAGTTGAATTCTGGATGTTTTCAGCTGCCAGGGCTGACTCCATTGGGGCGGGGAGGGGCCTCACCTGCCGTCCTCTGGGTTGCCCCAAAGGGTCTGTAATTTATAGCCATGTAACTTTTGGCAAGTTAAAGAAATTCCCCATGCCTCACTTTCTTCTTTGTTATTATTTCTCCATTATAATGTTTTTTTACTTCATGGATGGTGAGAAAATTTAATGAGCTAATATAATCAAAACACGGAGTACAGCATTTGTAGACAAAGCATGCTGTGTTGTCATAATTTGTATTTTTGTGTTTTTGGGGTCAGATGATAAATAATAGAAATCAGGACCCGAGAGATAGGATAGGAGGAAAGCCTGGCATATGGCTTACCCAAGTTTGAACTCCAGCACAGCATACAATTCCCCAAGTACACCAGGAGTGATTTCTTTGCACCAGGAGTAAGTCCAGCGCACAACTGGGTGTGGCTCATCCATCCAATGATAGAAATCTGGGGTCATACTTTACTCTCTTTAGCCACTCCTGCAAGTAAGTGCTAAGAGACAACTAGAAAAATAGAGGTTTCTAACCACTTACTTATGGACTGATGTATCAACTAAATGATAATGTCTCTTTCCTGTGTGAAGTGACAAGAAAAATTCACTATGAATCTTAGTCCAAGCTTTAGTTAGACGAAGAAGAGTGTGTGAGAAATCTTATGAACATCCTTAAGCCTTAAATAGATATCTACAGGAACTGAGAAGCTGCATAACTCATTGCTTCAGAAATAAGGCTTTGGTCCATGGCTTGCGCTTGGTCCAGAGCTCCCACTTAGCTCTGATTTTGTCTTTTGGTTTTCTTATACTATCAAAAAAATGTTATTTGCAAACACGAACACCATAATGGGTTTCCAAGGAAGTAAGTAAAACCCAAATTTTGTGTTTGAGGGGAGACATTTCTTTCCATTTTCCTAGTACCAATTAACAATTATTATCACTTTTATTATTATTACTAATAACCTACTAATAGCACTATAGCACTGTTGTCCCATTGTTCATTGATTTTGCTCGAGCGAGCACTAGTAACGTCTCCATTGTGAGACTAATAACCTACTGATACTATTATTTACAATCATTATTATTATTATTTGGGTTTTCAACCACACTTGATGGTGCTCAAGGCTTACTCCTTGCTGAACTAGGAATTGTTCCTGCTGGGCTTGGGGGAACCATATGGAGTGTCAGGGATGCATCCTGCATTGGCTGCATGTAAGGCAAATGCTCTATTCCCTCTACTATTGTTCTAGTTCCTATGATGTCTATTTTTTCTGTTTGCTTTTTGGGTCACCCGACGATACACAGGGGTCACTCCTGGCTCTGCATTCAGGAATTACACCTGGCGGTGCTCAGGGGACCATATGGGATGCTGGGAATTGAACCTGGGTCGGCCGCGTGCAATGCAAAGGCCCTACCCGCTGTGCTATCACTCCAGCCACTATGATGCCTATTTTGACATTCTTCTTATAATATCTGAATCACAGTTCTATATTTTAAACTAGTTCAATACATTATATATATATATAAATATATAATGTGGATATTTGTGTTCTCCAAAAATTTCAAATAAGGGGGCTCTGGTAATACAGAGGTGAAGCAATGCTTCTAAAAGTTTAATGGAAAGGCTACACAAAATAAGGATCATTTAAGTAAATCACCCTGCTTAGTCTGACTTTAGGGGGGAGACTCTCCAAACAATAATAGTGAGTTTTGTTGAAATATTGAATGCAATCAAAGTGAAAGTGAAGTGAAATTTATCAGTTACACAGGCAAGAGGGGGGTAGGGGTGGTGGTGGGGGTCTAGGGGTGTTGGGTGGCTAGGGGTGTGGGGGGACGGGGTGGAGCTATACTGTGATTCTTGGTGGTGGAATATGTGCACTGGTGAAGGGATGGGTGTTCGAGCATTGTATAACTGAGACTTAAACCTGAAAACTTTGTAACTTTCCACATGGTGACTCAATAAAAAATTTAAAAAAATAAAGAAAATCCCCCTGCTCTTGGGTGCATTTAATCCTATCCTAAAAACAGAATACTCTTTTTATGTCTATGTCCCAGAACTCTCAAATTATATTCCATGTAATTTCACTCATATTGATATTTTGATGTTAGTTTAACTGTAGTTTAAAGATAATCTCAGTTCTCTTTTAGAGGGCATGTATCAGGCAATTTTATATTGAAACTGTTCAAGAGGTCACACAGTAAATTCCATTCTTACTCTTTATCTCCTTGTTCAACCCTATTCTTTGACCTAAATAAATTCCTCTTGGACTCGAAGCTTCAGAACATCTGTCTACAACCTTTCACGGATTCCCTCTGGAGGCCTAGTTTTGCTTTTTTTTTTTTTTTAAATTGTAGACTGCTAACCACCGTAGAAGCCAGGAACATGTCCGGTTTCTTTAGAGGTCCTTGGTTACTTGATTGTCAGTGACAGCAATTTATGCTCTTATGATCATTCACCACTATAACATTAGGTTTTATGCTATGAACTCATGAAACCAGTAATTTTTATGCAACTTAAATGAAAAAAATCAACTCTCTTTGTTTTATAACCCTTTCTTCAGAAATGTCTTCACTTAATTTCTTTTAAGAATGCCAAATTCATAAATCATACTGTTTACTAATTTGTTTTTTGGTTGCAGTTGTTTTGGGGTCTCCCAAGAAGTGTTGGAACTACTAGGAATATACCCAAAAGTACTCAGAAGATGATGTGGTATTAGGGGCTTTACCCTGGGTCCTCTGAATGACAGACTTATTTATTTATTTAGCTTTTCGGGTCACACCAGCAATGTACAGGGGTTACTCCTGGCTCTACACTCAGGAATTACTCCTGGCATTGCTGGGGGACCATATAGGATGCTGGGAATCAGACTCGGGTCAGCCTCTTGCAAGGCAAACGCTCTACCCCGTTGTGCTATCACTCCAGCCCCTAAATGACAGACTTATTATGCTTCAGTTCTTTTGAGTTTCTTCCCAGCCAATTTATACTTTGTCTTAGGAACTAGATAAGCAATGTCACATGCTTAGGCACGTGATACCCTAGGTGTGACAGTAAATACCAGAATTTATGCCATAAAATTTTTGAATAAATAAAAATGTAAACAGAATAGTACTCTTTCATACTTAGGTTTGTAACTAATCTTGTCAGAGTAAAATATGCAAAGTGATGTAACTGAATCCATCTTTATGCAAATACACTATCAACCCATCATATTACTCAATTTCCTTGAAATTCTTTCAAAAGCCAACTCAGACTTAGCACTCAGGCATTTTACTTCATTTATTATTAGCTCATTTGTAGAATTCCCTATTATCTGATTTCAGAAAGAGAAACAAACTCTGAGATAGTGGAAATTCTAATGTGAACAGTTGGGTAGCTTAGTGCATAAATATAAAGAAGTCCTTTGGTTTAGAAAGAGACTATTCTCAATGAAGACTAAATTAAAGCCAAACTTATTATGAGACTATTAAAATTTCTTACACTGATGAGACTGGATTGCATCACAAAGAACAAAACAATCAGTGTTGGTGTGAATGTGGGGAAAAAGAGACTCATTCATTGATGGTGGGAATGTTGATTGGTCCAATCTTTTTGGAAAATAAAATAGACACTTCTCAAAAAAAAACTACCTAATACTTGAACTTTCATACAGTCTAGCAATTCAATTTCTTCTACTTTTGAGGGCCAAAAATGCTTTTAAGAAACTCTAACAACAATAGTGAGTTGTGTGTTGAAATCTGGAATGTAATCAAGGTAAAGAGAAAAGGAAGTGAAATTATCACTCAGGCACGGGGGGGGCGGGTTGGGGGGTGAGGGGTGGGATGTATACTGTTTTTTTTGTTTTTGCTTTTGTTTTTGTTTTGTTTTTGTTTTTATTGGTGGTGGAATATGGGCACTGGTGCAGGGATGGGTGTTTGAGCATTGTATAACTGAGATATAAGCCTGAGAACTTTGTAACTTTCCACTTGGTGATTCAATAAATTAATTAAAAAAAAAGAAAAGGGACCTGTCCAAAGCTCCCAAAACTCTATTCACGAATGACATCTGTGCTCAAATGCTCATACCAGCATTATGTGCAATAGTCACAATGTTCAAGAACAGGTGAAAGATAAAGAAACTCTATGTGTTTACACAATAGAACACTATTTGACCATAGAAAAGATGAAATCAAGCAATTTCCCCCACCTGAATGGACCTGGAGAATATCGTACAGAGTGAAAGTCATCAGAAGGAGAGAAACAGAGGTGAAACAATCGCTCTCATATGTGAGATAAAAAGAATCATAGTAAAGAAATAATAAATGGCCAAAGGTGACAAACCTGAGAACTGGTCTTCAGTAGGAAGCTTATCAATGATGTGATGGAGAGAGATGGAGAGGATAGCATCTGGAGTGGAATGGACACTTGGACAGTGATGGAGTGAAAATGACACGGATGGAGAATATGGTGCTGGAATGTTTTATGCATAAAATCCTACCCTTAGATAAAGGACCAAACATGATGGCCTCTCAGTATCTGTATTTTAAACCATAATGTGTCCAAAGAGAGAGAGAGAGAAAGAGAGAAAGAAGGAAATTGTCTGCCATAGAGGTGGGGGAGGGGTGGGATGGGGGAGAGGGATACTGGGGACATTGGTGGTGGAAATTATACACGGGTGGAGGGATGGATGTTTGATCATTGTATGACTGAAACTCAAACATGAAAGCTTTGTAACTATAGCTCATGGTGGTTCAAAAAAAAAAAAAGAAAAGAAAAAGGACAGAATTTCCTGACCTCGTGCCAGGCTGTCTTCACTGGGCACCTTGGAGGGGGCCGGTTGAGTCTCCCTCTCTACCCCAAGCAGAACCCCGGCAGCTGAAAACTTCCAGAACTCAACTGCCGCCATACTCAATGCCAATATTCTCATGCTTGGAGGAGTCTCACCCAAGAGTGAACCAACAGAAAAATCCAGGTATGCATGAACCTGTGACTGAGATCTCCAAGCCCACTTGGATTGGCATTGGGCCTCTTCCTCCCTGCTTCAGTTTTCTAGCAGCTTGGCAGTTACACCCACAAACTGTCCCCATGTAATCTCATCAATGGCCAAGACCCAGAGACTATAAACCAAAGCTCCGGGAAGAGAGTGATGCAGAATTTCCCTGCCGCATGATCTCTTATACTCTAGACTACTTACATACCAAAAGTACACACATCTGTTTGGTTTTAACATATTTGCTTGTATTCTCTTATATATGGAACCTAAATGGTTCCAGAATGAAATACAACAACCTTCACACACTTCCCTCTTATTGTGGTGGGAAGGTGCTTGGTGGTGGGATTGGTGTTTGAATATTATATGTAATGAACTATTGTGAACTACTTTTATGAAAATAAAATATATAAAAATGACAAAAAAGCCTACCCTTAACAGTATTTTAAATCATGGAACCTAAAATAAAATTAGAGAAAAAAAGGGGAAAAAGAATCTAATTAACTAATTAACTAAGAAATAAAAGAAGCAGAATGACAGTTCCAGCATGTGAATTTACCTCTCTGAAGATGGGTTTCAGGATTTTGGATACAGTGTGTTTGGAACAGACCAAGCAGGGCTAGGGGTGTGGAGCAACTTCATGGCACAATGGTTAAATATTTTAGGCAAGACAAGGTCAGGGAAAATATGAAAGGTTAACCCTAATGTAAGTTGTTGAGTGTGAGGTCTTTTGTGGTTGAAGTAAATAAAGGAAAAAGAGATATGTGATAGAATAAACTACATAAATATGTTGGTGAAATTAATCGTAGTTGTTAACTGTCATTTTGATTTCAGAGATATGCAATAATCCTCAATAGAGAGGAAAACGGCTAGACCATCAAGTAAAATGGATTTTTTTGAGTCCATTGTCTATTCTCACCTTTCTAGCATAGAATAGGCATCGTTTCTTTTGTTAGTTACCACCAGGGCTACCTGAGGAGCCTGCAAAGCTATACCCTGTGGTGCTTTAAGGGGTGAACTGTATGCCAGTAAATCTAATTCTTGTTGGGTGCATAGCTGCTCCCCTATCTCTGCCAGTATTAAGGAAGGGCACATTTAAAAATGCATATTCATTTGTGGAATTATTCTTCCTTAATTCAACAAAACAAATTCAGCTAACAAAAAATAGGAAATCTCAAAGATCTGGAAATTAAACAAAGGAAGTTCAGTACTAAAATCCTCTTGAAGGCTGAGGTTGTCTCTGTTTAGCCAGCACTAAACTAAGCACCTGGCATGTTTAAGGCTCTATGCACTGTGAGGGCTTGAGAAGAAATTATTTTGAAAATGGCTATATTGGGTTCTTTTGTTTGTTTGTTTCGGGGTTATTTATACCCAGCAGTACTCAGGACTTACTTCTGACTCTACACTCAGGGATCACTCTTAGAGGGCTGAGGGGATCTTATGGGATGCCAGGGGATCGAACCAGGCCAGCCCTGTGTAAGTCAGGAACCTGATCCACTACAATTGCTACAGTCCCTACATTGGGTTCTTGGGATATTAACAATGGGATTAATCTAAGATATATAATGATTCGTTGTTATAGCTGTTTATAATCTAGTTTTATAGCTATGTTAGACAGGTTGATTTAGTTTTATCTCACCAAAAAAAACCCCTCATATGTCAGTGTTCTGTATTTTCCAGGTAAATCAATTCTAGTTGTTCTAATTGGGACTGAACCTAGAGATTTGCTTCTACTGAACTGTATATGAAGGTTTTATTCACTAGAGTCCATAGAATAAGAGTGCTGGGATGTCATTATTGAGATGATGTCACAAAACGTGCCTGTTTTTGGTTATACTCTGTTGCATACTCTCTGGGTCACTTGCCAAAGTGGAAGCACACTGCCATAATGTATAGAGTCTGGGATATATGAGGCATGATGGGAATTGAGCCCTTTAGCCCAATGATGCTCAGATCCAGTCTGGGCCTCATCCGCCCAGATTTCCCATTTTCTAGTAACTAGACAGTCACACCCAGGGACTGTCCCCAGCACTGTGTAATCCCATCAACGACCAACATCCAGAGACTTAAAATCAAGCTCCTGGAAGATATCTTATAGCCTACTTCTCCCTCTGGGAGAACCTGGCAAGCTACCGAGGGTTTCCTGCCTACATGGGAGAGCCTTGCAAACTCCCAGTGGCGTATTTATATGCCAAAACCAGTAACAATGCTGGGTCACATTCCCCTGACCCTGAAAGATCCTCCAATTCGGCATCATTGAGAAGGATGAGTAAAGAGAGGCTTCTAAAATCTCAGGGCTAGGACGAATGGAGATGTTACTGAGACCGCTCGAGAAATTCGACAATCAACGGGATGATGATGATGATGATGATGATGATGATGAGCCCAGTGGTGCATGAGATACAACACTGAGCTAAAGACTAATCTCTAGTGCCAGTTGGAACTCCAGTGACCATTACCTTAACTCAAAGCTTGATTGCCACATCATGAGAAATCTTGAGTCTCAGGGACCCAAATTAAACCTACTAGAAGCCTGACCTACCACAACTGTGAAAAGATATATATATATATATACACACATATATGTATGTATATATGTATATATATATTAAGAAGCCAAGTTTTGGGGATGATTAATTGTTGATTCATAGATAATAAAAGCACTGGAATAAAAAGAAAATATGCTTAGTAAAATAAAAAATAGTTGCTTTTTCCTAACCCTTTTAAATTTATGTTGTTGTTATAAAGTTATAAAGACAGAGAGAGAAAAACTGTGTGCAAATGTTTGTGTTGGGGGGATGTGGAGAGTGAAGGAAGGGATGGAAAGATGAATGAGCATCTGTCATTTCTTCTGTTTTCATGTGTGTTTTCCCTGTATCATGGGCATGATTTCCCTGTATGTGTGTTTTCCCTGTATCATGGGCATGATTGGAGCCATAGTATAATGGGTAGGGTGCTTGCGTTGTATTTTGCACACCAGGGTTTCATCCCTAGCACCACATTCAGTCTCCTGAGCACCACCAGGAGAGATCTCTAAGTAGAGACCCAAGAGTTAGCCCAGAGCACTGCAGACTATGCCATCCCCCCAAAAAACTTTGGGAGGGTTATTTTAGTGCATTTTTGCTCCCAAAGATGTCTTAAAATATATGATGGCTGGTTATGTTGTATAATATAAAAATTATCAATAGTATCCTAAACCATTAATTGATAGTACATACATACTCTCAAAAGTATTTTGAAAAGTGGAAAAATAAATTTTAAGAAGTAAAATCAAGTCTAAATTTACACTATTATAAGATGTATATAACATCATTTTTGATATCATAAATTTTACCTATTTATGTACTCATGAACTTTATTTTTTCATGTATCTCATCATAATGGGTATGCTGTAAGCTTTGGTGATTCCAGGAGGTTGATTATTTTAAAATGGTTTCTTTCAGTTGTTTTTTTTAAATTTTTTTGTCTTTTATTATTTATTTTATTTTTTAATTATTTTGCTTTTTAGGTCACACGCAGCGATGCTCAGGGGTTACTCCTGGCTCTGTACTCAGGAATTACTCCTGGCAGTGCTGGGGGGACCATATGAAATGCCGGGGATCAAACCTGGGTCAGCCACATGCAAGGCAAATGCCCTACCTGCTGTACTATTGCTCTGACCCTGTCTTTTATTTTTATTTATTTATTTGCTTTTTGGGTCACACCCAGCGATGCTCAGGGGTTACTCCTGGCTTTGCACTCAGGAATTGCTCCTGGCAGTGCTTGCGGGACCATATGGGATGCCAGGGATCGAACCCGGGTCGGCCGCGTGCAGGGCAAATGCCCTACCCGCTGTGCTATCGCTCCGGCCCCTATTATTTATTTTTTATTGACTCACCATGTGGAAAGTTACAAAATTCTCAGGCTTATGTCTCAGTTATACAATATTCAAACACCCATCCCTTCACCAGTGCCCATATTCCACCACCAAAAATCCCAGTATATCTCCCGCCCCCGCCCCCCACCCCCAACTGCATAACTGATGGATTTCACTTCATTTTCTCTTTATCTTGGTTACATTCCATATTTCAATACAAAACTCACTATTGTTGTTGGAGTTTCCCCTCAATAAAGACAGCCCTACTACCAAGGAAGCATTTGATAATTAGTTTTCCATTGCTGAGAATGAAGAGATATGTAGCCCCACTGCTCCAAGTACATAACTCTTTTTTTCCCCTTTTTCCTTTTCCTTTTTTTTCCCTCCCTCATCCCCCTTCCTGCGCCTCATAGTATGTTGGACGCCACGCCACGTTTCTCCCCGAAAATGGGAAACAACCGGGAAAGAGGGATATTTCCTCTTCTCAGCTGGCGTGGGGCTGTTGCTTAGTTCACAGTCTAGAGAAGTGGCTGCTACTTTGATTACCTTCACTATTTCAACAAAAAACTCACTGTTATTATTTGGAGTTTCCCCCCAAAGTCAGACCTGCTAAAAAGGAACTGTTTCCCATTGCTGACAATTAAGAGATGTTGGATTTCTGTATAAAGTCCAGGGAAAATTCTGCCAGAAATTGCATAGCCCATCTCACAGTCCCAGTTGTTTTTGGTTTTATGGGTCACATCTTGTGTTGCTCAGGGCTTGCTCCTGGTTCTGCACTTACAGATCATTCCCAGCCGATTCAGGGGATAGCCACATGCAAAGCAAGCAGCACCCTACCTGCTGTACTATTGCTCTTGCCCCATCAAAATATATATATTTGTGCTTATATACTGCTGAGAGCACATTTATTTTATAACTATGAGATGTCTAAAAATTCTTGATGAGGAGATAATATATATTTTAAAAATTTAATTCTTGCCTCATTCGGTAATTTTCTAAATTCATTCTCTTTATAGCATGCTTCTTAAATATGAATATTTTAGAAGATAATTGCGAGGATAAAAAGTGTTAGATATAATACTAAAGTCAGTTATATCTGAGTCAAAGACAAAATGTGAAGAAACTATGTTTTTTTCTTATTCTACTCAGAACAATCAACGTATAAGTATTATTACTTAACAGGCATTGTACTAATCTTTGTATATCTTTTCTATTCATTCAAGGAACAATTTCCAAATTCATCTCTTCCATGAGCATTTAATAGAAGTAATCATCATCATCATCGTCATCATAATCACCATCATCCTTTAATCTTGCAAAGTGCATATAGAGAACATACTTTTTCCCATTAGTGCTTCACAATGATCCTAGACTTAAAAGAGGAAGATTCACTATTATCTCTTGTTACAAAGAAAGAAATTCAAGTAAAGACACCGCAAGTGGACTCCCCAGATCACAGGGTTAGAGAACAATATACTAACAGACCAAGTCTATCTACAATCTCCTAGTCCATGCCTATTCCATGGGGTGTTTTTATGCTATAAAATATTGACAAGTACAATTAACAACCATTCATTCATCAAACTTGCAGGTTCGAAAATAGGTGTTAAAGTGTTAAATGACTCATAATCTTCTTAATTCTTAAATTACTCTAAGTGGGAAATAAAATGCAGCCCTTTTAGTGTCTGTTTTCCTTGGCCTGCAACTATTTATTTAAAATGTTTGATAAAAACAGACAGGTGTCAGTAAAATTTTCAGCATATATATATATATTTTTTTGTTTGTTTGTTTGTTTTTGGGTCACATCCGGCGATGCACAGGGGTTACTCCCGGCTCTGCACTCAGGAATTACTCCTGGAGGTACTCAGGGGACCATATGGGATGCTGGGATTTGAACCCGGGTCGGCCGCATGCAAGGCAAACGCCCTACCCGCTGTGCTATCACTCCAGCCCCCGGCATATATTTTTGAATAGCACAGTGGTAGGGCATTTGCCTTGCATGTGGCCGACCCTGGTTCAGTTTCTCCATCCCTCTCAGAGATCGCAGCAAGCTACTGAGAGTCTCTCGCCTGCATGGCAGAGCCTGGCAAGCTCCCCGTGGCGTATTCAATATGCCAAAAACAGTAACAACAAGTGTCACAATGGGGACATTACTGGTGCCTGCTCGAGTAAACGGGATGACAGTGATACAGTGATACAGTGATTTTTGAAACTTATTTCCACTTGGATTTATGATCTAACTCAATATGTCTAACCCAATATACCAACGGGAAAGATGTGGACTTCAGTTCAAAGTGCATTTAATATTAGAGAATATTCCGTGCTAATTATTCTGAACTGGGCAGTGTGAAGTTAAAATCCAATCTAGGGAGTAATTGATAAAGTGTCATTTTCACAAATCTGTTTTGGTATTCATTTATCTTAGAGACATGAAAACCCCCAACAGCCCTGCGATTAGTGAAAATTTGTGTGTTTGTGTGGCATCACACCTTGCCCTTGATAGAGTGTGAATGTACCTAATTTGACTGCCTGGTTTTGAGAATACGGATTAATCTTCTAGCAAGCTCACTGGCCCATTGAGCAATGACTTATTGCTACAGGCTTCCTACTGGCCAAGTTGCAAAGAATCTTCTTTTAATATGTATATTTTAAGCATTCGGCAAATATTTATTAAAAACAAATAAACCATCACTGGAAACTTTCACAGATTCAGAGAAAAAATAGTTTACATGTCATTGAGGGTGACACTGCTATTTTTTTCTAAGAACGTACTTGGGCTTGAGGTGTCAAGGTGTTAAGCATAAGCCCCTCATAGTTGGGGTTCCTGTGTCCTGTTCACTGGTAGAAAAACGCTTCAGTGTGGTGACTGGGCCACGAGAAGGGCTTCTGATGGGTCGCCAGAGGAGCCATGTTTTGTGTGGTCGCATGGGGTGAATTCTAAGCTAAGAAGCCCAGCTCGGATCAGCCAACTGTTTTGATTATTTACCCAGGAGGGACTGATTGAGTGGAAAGCACCAAAGTTTATTTGTTGATTAAAATGATAATTCAGCATTTACATTGTCAAAATACTGATGATTGCTAATGAGCTGTTGCTCAAAGTGGACCCGGGAGGAAGGTCAGTGTTGTGAGCCCCATAGTAAAATCAAGGAAACTTGAGACTGGAGATGTTCAATGACTCCCTCAAGGTCACGCCGAAGCTTCACTGAGGAGATATTATTGAACTTTAGAAACTCATTTTACCACTGGATTCTGCTCTTATGTGGTCTTCTCCGTGGGAAGTTTAAACTATTCCTGGAACTTTGTTGTCTAACGGTGGGATGATGTATGTAATTTTCTAAGGAAGTTATCCAAATACCCGTCATTCCAGAAGTCTCTGGCAGTAGAAAAACTGGGAGAAATATATTGGACTAGCCTGGGCTGTGACTGTGCAAAGTCTGTTCATGGCGATAATTTTCAGGGCATCAGGGTCTTTGCTTTCATTTTTCAATGAGTCAATATCCAAGGAGACTCTTTTCAACAAGGCTCACTGTTCATGTTCACAGCAATTCCTCGTTAGGCTGGAGAGATAACACAGCAGGTAAGGCACTTGCTCTGCACGCAGCTGACCTGGATTCAATCTCAGGAATCCCATAGTATCCCCTGAGATGGCGACTCCTGAGTGCAGAGCCAGGAATAAACCCTGAGCATCACCTGGTGTGTCCCCCAAACCATAATAATCCCTCTTTAGACACTTTACTAAGAGGAAATGAACAGAATACTTAAGCCTTTTCCCCTTGTTGTAAAGAATTAAAGCAACCGTTCAGTCCTCCTCTATGCTTACGGGAGACGGAGACTTTCAAAGCTCTTGACCCATGTAGCTGATGATATTTCCTTAAAAAAGGACTCCCCCCTACCCACTATCCCCGACACTGTGTAGACTTAAGATTTTTAAAAAATTTATTTATGTTTTTATTGCCACACCCAGAGGTGCCTAGTGGTTACTCCTGGATCTACTATATAAAAGGTAACTTCTGGCAGTTCTGGGGAAATATGTGGTATTGGAGATTGAAGTAGGGTCATTGCATAAAGGCAAATGCCTTTATTCTTGTATTATAACTGTAGCCCTAGACTTTTATTTTTATATTCAAATGAATATATGTATATACACTATGTTTTGGGTATATATGTATAAATATATAAACACACATACACACATCACAATTTCTTGGATGATTCATCCATAGTTAGAATTTGGATTATTTCCATATCTTGGTTATTGTAGTAAGTGCAGTGATGGACATGGGTTCAGACATTGCCAATGAATGTTTTCGCAGTTTGGTGATAGACGCTAAGAAGTGGTATGTATCACTGGACCATATGGGAGCTCTATTCCTATTTTTTGATAGATCTTCATGTAACTTTTCATAGAGGCAGAATCAGACTCTGTCCACACCAACAGTACATGAAGGTTTATGGAATTATTTTAATTGATTTTAATCACTGTCACTGTATCACTGTCATCCGTTGTTCTTCGATTTACTGGAGCAGGCACCAGTCATGTCTCTATTACATTCAGCCCTGAGATTTTAGCAGCCTCTTCTTACTCATCTTTCCCAATGATTGGAGGTTCTTTCAGGGTCAGAGGAATAAGATCTATGATTACTGTTTTTGGCATATTGAATATGCCATGGGTAGCTTGCCAGGCTCTGTCGAGTGGGAGGAATACTCTCAGTAGCTTGCCGGGCTCTCCGAGAGGTGTGTATATATCTTTTACTGTATTTGGGTTATGAATACGCCACAGGGAGCTTGCCAGGAATTCCCGAGCAGGCAATAGACTCTCAGTAGCTTGTCAGATTCTCCAAGAGGGAGAACTAGGCTATTAGATGTTGTGAGGCCGCATCACGGCTGCGTGCTTCTGGGAGCTTGATTTTATAGTCTCTGGATGTTGGCCATTGATGGGATTATGCAGGCCGGGCTGGAAAATGGGGAATCTAGTGGAAGATACCCATTCTGGATCCAAGCAGCCTTGGAAATTTCGGCTTCAGGTCCCGCATACCTGGGTTCATCTGCTAGTTCCTTCATGTGTGAGGCTTGTCAGAACATGTGGAGAGTGGCCTTGAATATGGCTGTGGCTGGGTTCTGGAAGTCTTCAACTGTCGAGGCTCTGCTCAGGGCTGGAAGAGAAATGCAACCCGTCCCCTCCGAGGGGCCCTGGTGAAGACAGCCAGGTATGGAGGCAAGAGACTGCATCACTTTCCTCCAGGAGCTTGGCTTTATAGTCTCGGGATGTTGGCCATTGATGGGATTACATAGGCCAGAGGCAGTCTCTGGGTGTGACTGCCTAGCTATTGGAAAATGGGGGATCTGGGTGGTCTTCCAGTCCTGATATGAGCAGCCTTGGAAATCTCAGCCCCGGGTCCCGCACAGCTGGGTTCCTCTGCTGGTTCCTTCATGCATGAGGCTCATCCAAATTAAAATTGATTTCAATAACAATTAATTTTTTCAAGGGTATCAGAATAACATTGTGTTTTATATGGTAACATAGATTACATATTAAGAGGAATATAAAATATAGACAAGGCTTAAAAACTGTTGTATCTAGATGAAAGTTATATGAGAATTGCATTACCGTGACACTTTCCATGACATCAGAAATTAAAAAAATGTATGTGAAATACTAAAATTATAAATCTATGAGAAATACAAAGTCACTTTTTAAAATTGAATCACAATATTGAAGATAAAGGTATCTTCAAAGGTGACACGGAACTAAGCAATCTAGTAAAAACAGAGATCAACAAATGGGACTACATTAAACTAAAAAGCTTCTGCACCGCAAGAGATACAGTGACCAGAATACAAAGACTATCCACAGAATGGGAAAGGATATTTACACAATACCCATCAGATAAGGGGTTGATATCAATGGTATATAAAGCACTGGTTGAACTCTACAAGAAGAAAACATCCAACCCCATCAAAAAATGGGGCGAAGAAATGAACAGAAACTTTACCAAGGAAGAAATACGAATGGCCAAAAGGCACATGAAAAAGTGCTCTGCATCACTAACCATCAGAGAGATGCAGATCAAAACAACCATGAGATACCACCTCACACCACAGAGACTAGCACACATCCAAAAGAACAAAAGCAACCGCTGTTGGAGAGGATGTGGGGAGAAAGGGACCCTTCTTCACTGCTGGTGGGAATGCCGACTGGTTCAGCCCTTCTGGAAAACAATTTGGACGACTCTCAAAAAATTAGATATTGAATTCCCATTTGACCCAGCAATACCACTGCTGGGAATATATCCCAGAGAGGCAAAAAAGTACAATCGAAACAACATCTGCACATGTATGTTCATCGCAGCACTGTTTACAATAGCCAGAATCTGGAAAAAACCCGAATGCCCCAGAACGGATGACTGGTTGAGGAAACTTTGGTACATCTATACAATGGAATACTATGCAGCTGTTAGAAAAAAGGAGGTCAAGAATTTTGTAGTCAAGTGGATGGGCATGAAAAGTTTCATGCTGAGTGAAATGAGTCAGAAAGAGAGAGACAGACATAGAAAGATTGCACTCATCTATGGTATATAGAATAACAGAGTGGGAGACTAACACCCAAGAACTGTAGAAATAAGTACCAGGAGGTTGACTCCATGGCTTCGAGGCTGGCCTCACGTTCCGGGGAAAGGTCAACTCAGAGAAGCGATCACCAACTACATTGTAGTCGAAGGCCATGTGGGGGAAGGGAGTTGCGGGCTGAATGAGGGCTAGAGACTGAGCACAGCGGCCACTCAACACCTTTATTGCAAACCACAACAGCTAATTAGAGAGAGAGAACAGAAGGGAATGCCTTGCCACAGTGGCAGGGTGGGGTGGGGGGGAGATGGGATTGGGGAGGGTGGGAGGGACGCTGGGTTTACGGGTGGTGGAGAATGGGCACTGGTGAAGGGATGGGTTCCCGAACTTTGTATGAGGGAAGTATAATCACAAAAGTGTATAAATCTGTAACTGTAACCTCATGGTGATTCTCTAATTAAAAATAAATAAATTAAAAAAAATAAAATTGAATCACCATGAGAAACAGTTACAAAAGTTTCATGTCTGAGTTTGACTCATACCATGATCAAACACCCATCCTTCCACCAGTGCACATTTTCCACCACTAATGTCCCCAGTATCCATCCCCCTTCCCAGCCCTCACCTGCCTCTATGGCAGACGATTTCCACCATACTCTCTCTCTACTTTTGAGCATTATGGTTTGCAATATAGATTCTGAGAAGCTATCACAACAAAGTCACTTTTAATGTTTTAATTGATGCTGTATTTATTGATATGATATTGGCGTAAACTTTGTTGGATAATATATTGATATTAAGAAAGACAGAGAAAAATGTCTTATTTCCTAAAGGAAATAAGACTCATATAGAAATGGCTGTTCAGAAAGTGTCATGTTAGGAAGTATAGAGCATATTTTTCTTTTCTATTTTTCCCTAAATATGAACAGATTTATAAATTTTTATATTGTGGTCTGAAGACAAAAATAGACAATGATGCTTTGTCAATGTAACAATTAGAAATGTTATACTGACACTACTTTGCATTTTAAGTATTTTCTTAATTTGAATGTATCTATAATTATATAAGTTTTCCCCCAAAATTCTTCTTCTCATCTGCCTGTATTCACACATTAATTCCAGGAGGGCAAGAATTTATGTGTCGGTGTATAGCATCTTGTAAAGAGCTTAGTCTATGATGATACATGTTTACAAACAAGAAAACAGTAATCCGATTTTTGATACTATTACAAAAATGCTTTGAATTTATCTATGACTACAATTCTGAAAGGCAGCTTGGATTTAAAGCATATTAGTTATGCTATCCTAATAAACCACTGATTATGATTTCGCTCCATTAGAGTACATATAATGCCTTTACGAGATGAAATGCAGTTACCCAAATGCTAACCATGAGAAGCTAGGCATTGGTTACACTGAAAATAAAGAAAATAGAGAACAACCAGTGCTGGTGCAAAAGCGGGAGAGAAAGGGACTCTTTTTCATTATTGGTGGGAATGCTGACTAGTCCAGCCTTTCTGGAAAACAATATGGGCATTCCTTAAAAAATTAGAAATTGAGCTTCCATATGACCCTGCATACCACTTCTGAGAATATATCACCGGGGTGCAAAAAAGCACGGTAGAAATGACATCTGCATCTGCATGTTCATTGCAGCACTGCTCACAACAGCCAGAATCTAGAAACAACCCGAATGCCCTAGAACAGACAACTGGTTAAAGAAACTTTGGTACATATGCACAATGGAATACTATGCATCTGTTAGGAAAGATGAAGTCATGAAATTTGCTTCTAAGTGGATGGACATCGAGGGTATCATGCTAAGTGAGATGAATCAGAAAGAGAGGGACATACATAGAATGACTTACACTCATTTGTGGAATATAACATAGTATAAATATAATATAAATATAAATGTAACATAAAATAACATGATATAAAAGACTGACATCCAAGAAAGTAGAGACAGAGGCCAGGAGTATTGCTTTAAGGTTGAAAGTCTGCTTCATGAGCTGAAGGAGAAGGCAGCTGGGATAGAGAAGGGATCACTAAGTCAATGATAGTTGGAAGGATCGTTTGGGATGGGAGATGTGTGCTAAAAGTAGATAAAGGGCCAAATATGATGGCCTCTCAGTATCTGTATTGCAAACCATAATGCCCAATAGTAGAGAGAAAGTAAGAAGGAAATTGCCATAGAGACAGGGGTTGGGTGGGAGTGGCGGGAGGCATATTGGGGACATTATTGGTGGAAAATGTACATTGGGGAAGGGATGGGTGTTCAATCATTGTACAACTGAAACTCAAATCATGAAAGCTTTCTAACTGTATCTCACAATGGTTCAATAAATAATGAATAAATAATAAATAATAAATAAATCCAGGTCGGATGCATTCAATCAAACACACTACCTACTGTTCTATCTCGCTGGCCTAAAACTCCTTTTTTAAAATGGCAAAGTTAATTCCAATATAGTATCAATAAATACAACATCAATTAAAACATTAAAAGCGACTTTTGTCATGATAGCCTCTCAGTATCTATATTGCAAACCATAATGCCCAAAAGTAGAGAGAGAGTATGGTGGAAATTGTCTGCCATTGAGGCAGGTGAGCATTGGGAAGGGGGTGGATACTAAGGACATTAGCGGTGGAAAATGTGCACTGGTGGAGGGATGGGTGTTTGATCATGGTATGACTCAAACTCAGACATGAAAGCTTTGTAACTGTTTCTCATGGTGATTCAATTTTAAAAAGTGACTTTGTATTTCTCATAGATTTATAATTTTAGTATTTCACATACATTTCTTTAATTTCTGATGTCATGGAAAGTGTCATGGTGATGCAATTCTCATATAACTTTCATCTAGATACAACAGTTTTTAAGCCTTGTCTATATTTTATCTTCCTCTGAATATGTAATCTATGTTACCATATAAAACACAATGTTATTCTAACACCCTAGAAAAAATTTAATTGCTACTAAAATCAATTAAAATAATCCCATAAACCTTCATGCACTGTTGGTGTGGACATAGCCTAATTCTGCCTCTATGAAAAGCTACATGAAAATCTATCAAAAAATAGGAATAGAGCTCCCATATGGTCCAGTGATACATACCACTTCTTAGCATCTATCACCAAACTGCGAAAACATTCATTGGAAAGGTCTGAACCCATGTTCATCACTGCACTTATTACAATAACCAAGATATGGAAATAATCCAAATTCTAACTATGGATGAATTGTTCAAGAAATTGTGATGTCTATATGTGTGTTTGTATATTTATACATATATACCCAAAACATAGTATATATACCTATATCTGTTTGAATACAAAAAGTCTAGGGATAGAGTTATAATACAAGAATTAAGGCATTTGCCTTCATGCAATGACCCTGCTTCAATCTCCAACATCACATGTTTCCCCAAGAACTGCCAGGAATCACCTTTTACATAGATCCAGGAGTAACCACTGGGTACCTCTGGGTGTAGCGATAAAAACATAAATTAAAAATAATTGAATGAAGTTAATTATATATATTTATTGGTTCTGGTTCCTCTCTTTCTGTGCTTCTTGATTCTACGGTAATAGAACAAAGTTCATGTTTTCTTTAATGATCAATTTAATAGAAATATATGACGAACATAGCACAGCGGGTAGGGCATTTGTGCCTTGCACGTGGCCAACACAGTTTCGATTCCTCCGTCCCTCTCGGAGAGCCCAGTAAGCTACCGAGAATATCCCACTGTACGGCAAAGCCTGGCAAGCTACCCGTGGCATATTTAATATGCCAAAAACAGTAACGAGTCTCACAATGGAGATGTTACTGGTGCCCGCTTGGGCAAATTGATGAACAATGGGAGGACAGTGCTACAGTGCTGCAGTGCTGCCAGGCTCCAGACTGCCACTGGATATGACCCCAAACCTGCTAACTGTGCTGGAGTTGGCCTCTATTAAAAACAAACAAACATTGCCACATTCAACAGAGAAGCAGCCAGCCAGGCATTCTGGTGAGCAACGCGGCCGGACAATACTCCGGACCCGAATCGGGGCCAGCAACACCGGGGATCTGGACGGAGGAGGTGCAGCCACCACACCTTCTCCAGATGGAGCTCTGGTGACACTGAGCAGCAACTAACACGGATCCGGGATGCGGGACTGTGACACATCCAACCGTGCAGCCGCTAATGCAGCCTCGCAACCTTTTCTAAAAACTGAAAACATACAATCTTTTAATGGAAAACTAATTATCAAATGCTTCCTTAATAGGGTTGTCTTTTTTGGGGGAAAACTCCCACAACAATAGTGAGTTTTGTGTTGAAATATGGAACATAATCAAGGTAAAGAGAAAATGAAATGAAATTCATCAGTTATACAGTTGGGTGGGGCGGGGGGTATACTGGGGATTTTGGTGGTGGAATATGGGCACTGGTGAAGGGATGGTGTTTGAATATTATATAACTGAGACATAAACCTGAGAACTTTGTAACTTTCCACATGGTGATAAAATAAAAATTAAAAAACAAACAAGCAAACAAACAAAAAACCCTTTAAAACCCCAAACTAAGAACTAAAAAAATCTAAAATACATAATTACCATTTTTTTTCTGTATTGCTTTCACTCAAAAAAATGTAGTAGTAGTTTACTACCCCTTACTGCTTGGTACTGGCACAATACTTTTAGAAAATCACAAATCATAAGAGTCAGAGTGGTTCCAAACAAAAATTAGTGAATATTCTCATGAAAAAACTGTATCTTAAAAAATTAAAGAGGCCCAAATTAATGGAGAATTGCTGGGCACAAGAGTCACTACATAGGTGAATTTTCCAGAAAAAACCTTTTAAGTAGTCTGAACAGTTTGAAGCATTTTACCAATTTAATAAAAAGCTTAAAATTTTTTTTATCTTATTTCATGCGAAAACTTAAAGAACATCACTGAAACTAACGTTTTGTTAATGACTTAAGGTTGTCTTTATGTGGAGTGATAGTATAGTGGGTAAGGTGCTTGCCCTGCACTCGGCTGACGTGGGTTCAATCTCCAGCACAAATATAGTTCCTTGAGCTCACCAGGAGTGATCCCTAAGTGCAGAGCCAGGGAGCCTGAGCACCTCTGAATATGGATCCAAAACTAAAAAAAAAAAAAGGAAAAAAAAAAAGAGAAAAGATGGCTTTCATGAACAGGGTGACTTTAATCCACATAGCACTTTTGTTTTGATTTTTTGGCCATGTCCAGTGGTATTCAGGGCTTACTCCTGACTCTGTGTTTAGGAGAGATCACTCTTGATGGGATTTGAAGGACCGTATAGGGTGCCAGGAATCAAATCTGGATTAGGCGCATCTAAGTCAAGTGTCCTACTCTCTGTTTAGCCTTCATGTAGCACTTTATCACTTGTAGATTGTCTTGGCATTCTTATATATTCTCACTTAATCATCACCACAGCGTTATGTTGTTGCTGGAGTCCTTATTAATGTCCCCATTAAACAGAAGAGGAAGCTAAAGCTCAGGGTGACTAAACTGTCCCAGAGCTCTAACAGAACAAGAAAGCAAAGTCTTCTGGCTTCAAGTCTTGTGCTTGTTCACATAAGTAACAGCCTCTCTGGACCAGTGGCTACACAGAAATGTTTGTAGATCATGAATTGGTAAGATGGAGCATTTTTTTCCTTGCTCTGAAAACCCTCGTTCTCCTAAGTTTTTAGATTCTTGCCTTTGACTTTACAGTTACACTGCACAGTGCCTTGCATATAATAAGCATTTAGTCATTGTTCCTATGATTCTGTCCACTATCTATTGTAGCAAACCGGCACTAACTGCTTACCTTATTAATATTCATTCCTTGATTCATTCATTCATGCATATACCCATTCATCCATTCAGCAAATACCATGAATGTGCTATGCTCTTGTCATTGGATTTGGGAATAAGTGCTGAACCCATTAAAAGCGCTTGCAGTTTAGGAGCATAGCTCAATCATATTGTCATATAAATGCTAGGCTTTCCCCTCAACAAAGATTCTTCCAAGAAGATGTCAGTAATTATAGGCATTCGTTTTCTAGGACTGTCATAACACAACACTGCCACATTGAGACTTATTTTCTCACGGTTCTAGTGATTAGAAGTTCAAGATCAAGGCACAGGAGTTTTGATTTCTTTGGAGGTTGTTCTCCTTGGCTGTGTTCTTGCTGCTTCCTTACATGGCACCCCATTTGCACATGTGCCCTTTGTGTCACTCCATATCACTGTATCACTGTCATCCTGTTGCTCATGGATTTGCTCGAGTGGGCACCAGTAACATCTCCATTGTGAGACTTGTTACTATTTTTGGCATATCGAATTTGCCATGGGTAGCTTGCCAGGCTCTTCCGTGTGAGTGGGATACTCTAGGTATAGCTTGCCAGGCTCTCCAAAAGGGACAGAGGAATCGAACCAGGGTCAGCCACATGCAGGGCAAACGCCCTACCCACTGTGTCACTCAACTTCTAAATTTCCCCAATGCTACAACTAGTGGTGCTTGGAGGTGACCATAGTTACACCCGCTAGTTATTGGGGGTGGGGCATGGGGTTAATTCAGTGCTAAAGATAGAACTTGGAACCTAGCACACGCTAGGCATATGCTCTACCATTAGAATGATTTCTCCTTGTCCTATTTTTTGCTTTTTAGGATAACTGAGCTCCTGGAAGCATCCTCTAAGGGACAGTGGCACTTATTTAAATTGTCATCCTCACTGAATAGCAAGTATTTTGTGTGCAAACCATGTGACCAACAAGGAACGGGATCTTTTCTTGGCAGTGATGTCTGCAAATTTGCTTATTTCTGCACTAAGCATTGTTAGGTCTTTATTGTTATTATTTTGGGGGTAACACCTGGCAGTGATCAAGGTTTACTCCTGGCTCTGCACTGAATAATCATTCCTGGCGAGCTTCAGTGACCACATGGGGTGCTGAGAATGAAACTTGGGTTGGCTGCATGCAAGGAAAGTCCCATACCTGTTGTACTACTGCTCTGGCCTCTACATTAAGTATTGTTTTAATTTTTAGGTCACCTCGCTTTAGTCTTTTAGTTTTTAAAAGAAAATTGCAATGATGATTTAAACAATCCTTTGAGTCTGAGTCCTTAAGCATTTCCCCGTGGCCCAGGAAAAGCAGAGCAAGTGTGGGAAGGATCAATAAATTATGATACTACTGGACGTATTTTTCATTTCATTTTGTTTAGTCACCCATAGGTTCCTATTATATTTTATCTGATGTATTCTTAGAAATGTTTTTCTAGAAACTTAGTAAGAATTATAGTCACTAGAAGTGTGTTTTTTTAAAGCCAAATAGTAGAGGTTTTATTAGAATGTGAAATAAAAAAAATAAATTTAACTCAAAGAGTAAATATATTATTCCAAGGACAAGGAATCATATGGGTGCAGAACACTAATTAAGACATATTCCCTACTTTGTCGAATTCATCCCCCTAATCTCACTGGACTTCTATATTTATTCCTAGACCTTTCTTCCTTCCTCCAGCAATGCCCTGCTTTAAGCTCTTGACCACACTGCATACTTACTCGAGTTGTCCCAACACAAATCTATCTACATAAGACCCTGCTTCTTTCTTCTTTGTCTCCTACCATTCGTCTCCTTGACGTTTATGCAGAATATTTTTCTCATTTCTTTTACATTAGACTAAATTTCATCTTAAGTATCACAAAAAGTCATTCCACTTTCTTTCAGTGATATTACTATCAGACATACTGCCACTTAAACATATTTTAGATGTTGATTATGGATAGTTATAGTAAACACAAGCAACTATTTGATGGTAACTTTGTTTGACTTATACTGCCTTAGTTCATTCCACAAAGTTAGACAGTTAAGAATTTTTTATTTTGGACCAAGTGCCCAGTCTGTTTATGTGAGCAAAAATAAACTTGAAATGCTTATTTTATACTAGATAAGCGAATGTAACCCAGTCAAATTAGTTAATTAAAAAAATCAATAGACAGTTAGAATTCAGGGAGAATGTTAACATATCCTTTTATGTTTTTTGACAATATAAAATCTAATATGCTTTTGCTATTTCCAGGAATTCCTCCTTGGGCTCATCATAAGGATCCTGGTTATTCTAGTCTGTAGTTGGACCTGAGCACTATTATAGTTGGCTAGAGGCCAAGTATTTCTCCAAACATTTTCCATCCTCAAGCCATGTCTCCAGTGAGATATGCTGTAAGTGGATACCAGTTGTCCATCATCTTAAGAGTTGTCCTCTCAAGGCACACTTTAGATTTCCTCTCTTCCTAGCTTCATATTGATTCATATATTACTGGATTTTAGTAATTAGAGGCTTAGAGAAAGTTGCACTTCTCTGATGAGTTATTTTGTAGGTCTTGTAAGTTCACAGAGAATATTGTAGCGAATCTTTCATCGACTGCAATGTTCAGGGAATGATTATATAATATAATGTCATTATATTAATTATTTGCCAGTTTGGGGGCCACACCCTGCAGTACTCAGGGCTTATTTCTGCTCTCTACTCAGGCTCACTCTTGGGGGACTCAGAGGACCATATCGGGTATGGGAAATCACATTAACTCTTGTATTCTCTCTGGTCCTTGGTTACATAATTTAAACTGTGGGTTAAAAGCAGACACCCCCGCCATTTTTTAAAAAAAGGAGTTTTAGGTCAGGGAGATAGTATAGTAAGTAGTGTGTTTGCCTTGAATGCAACTGACTTGTATTTATTTATTTATTTATTGAACCATTGTGAGATACAGTTAGAAAGCTTGCATGATTGAGTTTCAGTCATACAATGATCAAACACCCGTCCCTTCCGCAATGTACATTTTTCACCAATAATGTCCCCAATATGCCTCCTGCCACTCCCACCCAACCCCTGCCTCTATGGCAACTTCCTTCTTACTTTCTCTCTACTATTGGGCATTATGGTTTGCATACAGATACTGAGAGACCATCATGTTTGGTCCTCTATCTACTTTTAGCACACATCTCCCATCCCAAACAATCCCTCCAGCTGTCATCAACTTGGTGATCATTCTCTATCCCAGCTGCCTTCTCCCCCAGCTCACGAAGGAGGCTTGCAACCATGGAGCAATACTCCTGGCCCTTGTCTCTACTTTCTTGGATATCAGTCTTTTATATTATGTTATTTTATATTCCACAAATGAGTGCAGTCATTCTATGTCCCTCTCTTTCTGACTCATCTCACTTAGCATGATGCCCTCAATGTCCATCCACTTATAAGCAAATTTCATGACTTCATCTTTCCTAACAGCTGCATAGTATTCCATTGTGCAGATGTACCAAAGTTTCTCTAACCAGTCGTCTGTTCTAGGGCACTCGAGTTGTTTCTAGATTCTAGCTATTGTGATCAGTGCTGCAATGAACATACTGATGCAGGTGTCATTTCTACTGTGCTTCTTTGCACCCCGGGGATATATTCCCAGAAGTGGTATTGCGGAGTCATATGGAAGTTCAATTTCTAAGTTTTTAAGGAATGCCCATATTGTTTTCCAGAAAGGCTGGACCAGTCAGCATCCCCACAAACAATAAAAGAGTTCCTTTCTCCCCCACATCCACACCAGCACTGGTTGTTTTTGTTCTTTTGAATGTGTGGCAGTCTCTGTGGTATAAGATGATATATCATTGTGGTTTTGATTTGCATCTCCCTGATGATTAGAATGTAGAACATTTTTTCATGTGCCTTTTGGTCATTTGTATTTCTTTTTTGAGGAAGTTTTTGTCCATTTCTTCTTCCCATTATTTCCTAGGGTTGTTTTTTTTTTCTTGTATTGTTCTACTAATGTCTTGTATATCCTGGATATTAACTCCTTATCTGATGGGTATTGGGAAGTAATTTTCCCCATTCCATGAGCTTTCTCTGTATTTTGGTCACAGTTTCTTTTGAGGTGCAAAATCTTCTTAGTTTAATGTAGTCCCTTTTGTTTATGTTTGCTTCCCCTTGCTTGGTCAGTGGTGTTTCATCCTTAAAGATGCCGTTAGCTTCAATGTCATGGAGCATCCTGTATGCATTTTAATCCATGTACCTTATGAATTCAGGTCTGATATTGAGGTATTTTTTAAAATTTTTTTTAAAGTTTTAATTTTATTGAATCGCCATGAAAAAAATACGGTGATTTATTTCAGGTTTAAGTTTTCAGGTTTAAGCCTCAGTCATATAATGATTAAACTCCCATCCCTTCACCAGTGCACATGTTCCACCATATAAGTAGCTAATGATCTTCACTTTATTCTCTCTATACTTTGAATACATTCAATATTTAAATAGAGAACTCACTATTATTGTTTGGAATTTTCCCCCAACAATCAGGCCTGCTAAAAAGGCATCATTTAATAATTTCTTTTGATTGCTGAGAATGAGGACTCTATGAGCTCGCCCGGCCACTACAGTGGCCGTGCTTTTTTGAATTTCTGATATTTTAACTCAGTTCACAGTCTAGATGCATTTTTGTAAGAAGCTGCTCTGGGTGCCAAAATGGGTTAGAAGACCTCTTAGATCATAGTTTTTAGGAGCAGAGGGTCCATTTCTCGGATCTTATCTGGGCCGAGGGCATGCTGGTAATGCCCCCTTCCCATGATCTGCCTGTGATCCATATCACTGCAAAACTCATACCTCTGGGTTGGAGGCTTAGGGGGTGGCTCTCACCATGTGGATGTTGCCGTTGCTGCTATTTTCTGCACAGAAAAACAGGGTGGAGAGGGAAAATTCCTCCCTGGGCGGCACGGAGTTGTAGCACAGCTCACAGTCTAGATGCATTTCTGTAAGAAGCCGCTCTGGGTGCCAAAATAAGTTAGAAGACCTTTCGGACCATAGTCTTGAGGAGGAGAGGGTCTGTTTCTTGAGAGGCAGCTCCAGATCTTATCTGGGCGGCTGATATTGAGGTCTTTAATCCACTTTGATCTGACTTTTGTGCCTGGCTTTAGACAGAGATCCAAGTTCATTTTTTTTTTTTTTGGAAGATGCTGTCTAATTTTCAAAGAGGTTTTTTTTGAAGAGGCGTTCCTTACTCCACTTCACATGTCTTGCTCCTTTATCAAAGATTAAGTGATCATATATTTGAGAGTCTGTGACACAATATTCAACTCTGTTGCATTGCTGATGTGGATTTAATCTCTGGCACCTAAATGGTCCCCTGAGCACTACCAGCAGTAATCCCTGAGTGTAGAGCCAGGAATGAACCCTAGCAAAGCCAGGTGTGTCTCCAAAACCAAAATAAATAAATAAATAAAATATATTTTAACGTGATATTGAAATATTTACATAAATTTCCAATTTATTGTAAATACAATGTATAGTACACACATAGCATTTTATATAACATAAGACAGCTGCAGATTTATTTTTTCAGGACTTTTGTTCAAATAGTCTGAACATAATTTTGTTGTTGTTGTTGTTGTTGTTGTTGTTGTTGTTGTTTCTGTTGTTTTGGGGCCATATTTAGTCATGCTCAGGGGTTATTCCTGGCTCTGTACTCAGGAATTACTGCTGGTGGTGCCTAGGGGACTATATGGGATGCTGGGAATTTAACCTGGGTAGGCCTACCTACCGTACTATCTCTCCAGCTCCACAGAAATCATGTTTTGGGGAAGCACGTTCACTGTTGTTTGTAGATTTTTTTCCCAGCTCTGTGCTTAAGGTCACTGCCGACTGTGCTCAGGGCATCATGTGGTGCCAGGAATTAAAACTGTGCCTCCTTTATGCACAGCTTATGCTTAGCTCTTTGAGCTATTTCTATGGTTACTGAACATAAATTCTCAATGAATTCCATTGGATGAATGGATTGGTTAAACACAGAAATAATACAGTCAACTTGTGCTGCTTTGAGAACACAACTTAAGTATAGTTTGATTTGTATTCCAAATTAAATCCTTGATAGTTGTGATTAGTTTCTTCTTTCTAATTAAGGAGCTATTAGGAGAAAAATAAGTTGATTGAATAGTTTGCAGTTTGTTCTTTGGCATTATTCTTAGTATCTGAAATTGAGATGGGAATTTTAATGGCTTGAATTACAGTGGTCGTGTACTGTAGAAGTTTGGGTAACTTACTTTTTGAAACTTTTATTTATAATTTGAATGGGAATAATAATGAACCTTTCAATCGGGTGCTTATAAAAATTAATTTGTTATAATTGGATCATCTTGCTAAATGGTAGTCATTTAGACTAGTGATATTTAGGAGAAATTTAGGAGATGTGATTCATCCTTTTTGGTTGCATATTGGGATCCTGCTAAAGTCAGCAGCTAATGAGTGTTCTTGGCTCTTGAGCCAGAGCTAGGTAAGTGAGGTAAGAGCCTTACCCACTGTACTATCTCTCAGGCCACAAGACCTGCTTAACCTAAGTGGTTCCAGTATCTAAAGAACTTGTCACATAACTAGCTTATTTGGTAATAATGAGGTAAATTGAAGTGACCTTGCAGGCCTTCTATAGCATACTTTTTATATTCTCAGAAAACATTCCAGAATTTATGATCCAATCTCTCAGCAGTCCTGTGTTTAATTTGCCCATGTGCTGACCTTCCCTCTTTCAAGGTTCCTTTTCAGGTGTCAACACAAAGATTCTTAATATCTGAATCACTTTCATGGAACGTCTTTCATGCTATCCAAAAACACACATAGTGCTTTGCGTGAGCTAAAATCGAAAATAGATGCAATCACAAGCAGGGACATAATATCGAAGAAATGGACTATATGTTTAAAAGCTCAAGTGTCATGTCTCTGTAGCTCATGCCTATTGCCCCCACACATCAAAACTCTGGACTTGAGGCAGTCTGGTGAGCAACGCGGCCGGAGAAATGCTCCGGACCCGAATCCGGGCCAACAACACCAGGGATCCAGACGGAGGAGGTACAGCTGGTACACCTTCTCCGGATGGAACCCTGGCGACACTGAGAAGCAACTAACACGGCTCCGGGTTGCGGGACTGGAACACATCCGAGCCGCGGGGGGGCACTGGAGTGGGGCAGCGCCTGCCCAAACTCCAAATGGTCCCGGCCGCCAGAAGTCCTGCCCTCGACCCACCCTCGGCGCCATCTTCCCACCTTCAACAGAGAAGAGGCCAGGCAGTCTGGTGAGCAACGCGGCCGGAGAAATGCTCCGGACCCGAATCCGGGCCAACAACACCAGGGATCCAGACGGAGGAGGTACAGCTGGTACACCTTCTCCGGATGGAACCCTGGCGACACTGAGAAGCAACTAACACGGCTCCGGGTTGCGGGACTGGAACACATCCGAGCCGCGCGGCCGCTGACGCGGCCGCGCGACCTTTTCTAAAAACTGAAAACATACAATCTTTTAATGACAAACCAATTATCAAATGCTTCCTTAGTAGGGCTGTCTTCCTTGGGGGGAAACTCCAACAACAATAGTGAGTTTTGTTTTGAAATATGGAATGTAAGCAAGGTAGAGAGAAAATGAAGTGAAATTCATCAGTTATACAGTTAGGGGGGCTGTGGCGGGGGGTATACTGGGGATTTTGGTGGTGGAATATGTGCACTGGTGAAGGGATGGTGTTTGAATATTGTATAACTGAGACATAAACCTGAAAACTTTGTAACTTTCCACATGGTGATATAATAAAAATTAAAAAAATAAATAAATAAATAAATAAATAAAAAAAAAAAAACTCTGGACTTCTCAGCCCACTCCATTACTGGGACATTCTGGTGATCATAGGGCAAAACTTTTCTTTTTTTAATTTAACCTCCTATTCTCATTCTATAATACATTAGAAATCCTATTTAAGCACAGCTGGGTTTCACTTATTTCAGTTCTCTGAATCTATGTGGACATTAGTGGTTGGGATAAGTGCACCCTCTACAAAACTAGATTTGAGAATAAAAAGAATGGGTGTGACTATTTAGTTTTGACTATGAGGCATAATGCTGTGCTCCTGACTGAGAATTACTTGAAACAACATCTATTTAATGTCCATCTCTTTTTTTTTCATTCAGCTGCTCCTCTCTTCATTTCTCTTTCCCCCTCCCCCATTCATCACATTCCTTGTATTTGGCCTTGCTTTTGTAGAATGAAAACCCAAAAGTTAGAGAAATGAGTCTTTTGAGTCTGATCCTGGAATAAGTCCCTGCCTTTCTGTTGGGCCCTCCTTTGTCTCTGTCTTTGAGAGCCTTGGTTGAGTGGAACCATCCCAGGTTCCTTCTCAGGCATAGAACATTTCATGAGTTATCACACTCCTCCTCTCCCTGAAAACTAGCATGAAGTTAAAGGATGGAAGTGTACATCATTAGAATCTCCAGATGTTCACCCAGAGGGGTGAGACTGGGGAAAAACTTGGACCCCGGGGCTAGTGATAACCCCGAGGGACGAGCTGGGCAAAGCACGCAGCTTTGAGATGCATCTGGCTTCAGGCAAAAATATGAATCTGATCAAGAGTGTCTTCCACCTGCCATCTCCCGAGCCGGGCTCCTTCCTCCTCAGTAGTGTCCACTCTCTCTGCCAGCTCCTACAAAGTGATGCCTGTCATCCTTTGTGATGGCCACAGAAACTAAAAGTGCTTCCCCCTCCCAGCAACGGTGCATTTTAAAATAGACATCAAAGCCTCAAGTGACAGGAAAATTTAGCTTGTTAATGACAGGGCAGGGCAGCTTCTGCTCGAGACCTACTCGATGCCCAAAGAGGAGAGTTATATCATCAGAGAAGTTAGGGACAGCAGAATGGTGGGGCCATCAAGGGAAAGGGAACAGCACAGTCTTATTTACTTGCTTTCATGGTTCCTCTCCCATGTGACAAACACAGTTTAATCCTGAGCTAGAACTGATCTGGTTGTTACTGTTCTTGGGGAAGTCTATCTCCTGGCTCTCCTAAGCCTGCCCTTCCAACATTTAGGAGAGTCAATACAGACAGGCAGAAGGAATGCTGACTGCACTACCTCTGAATGATGCTGCACAATACCCCCCAGTACCATCTTTAAATATATCACCCTGGAGACCATTTGCCTGTTCTCTTACTGTTGCACTCGTCCCATTGTTCATCGATTTGCTTTACATCTGAAAAAATTATTTTACCAAATTCTACAATAGGTCATTTAATAAAATGTACCAAATTCCAATGAGGTCATCCAAGATCTTCCACTTCTGCTCTGAGACTGTCCCTCTTATAGGCATGAAAGAAGGACCAGACCACATTTGATTTTCCTTCTGCAGGCAAATGGAAAGGGCTGATTAAAAGACCTGGAACTGTAGGTTTTATAGTCCCCTCACTGTGCCGCGTACTGTCACTGCGCCACGTTGCATTCCACTTACACAAATTTGATTAAAGCAAATTATTAGTTTAAAAAAAAGAGTCTGAAAAAGACATCTTTTTTATGACAGCTCACTTGTGGTTTTTGAAGTGTGCTTTAAATGGTAAGACACAGTAAGTAATTTAGCTGAAGTGTAATAATTGGGTTCCAAGTGTTATGATTGATACATTTCATTGAAAATAGCACCCTGAGGTTCTTCCAAATTAAAGATGAAATCTAAATAAAACCTTAAATAACCCTTGTGGAAATACTTTATTGTGGTTAATAACCAAACAAAAATATGCTTATTTTGTCTGTAGACTCATTCCAGCAGATTATACCTATTGTTGCTTCCATTTGAAAGACATCACACTTGGCTTATGTAAAAATAATAACATTCGTAACTATTAATAGCAAATAAGAGAGGCATTTATGGACATTCATACATCATTTATAAATGACCCTTATGAATAAAATGTTACAAAGATTTCCATTAGCATAAGTTCCACAATTATGGACTGCATAAAAGATACATTTTTCTTTTTTGAATGCACATGTAAAAGTCTGTCATTTACTTTGCTAAAATTTTATCCATAATGCTTCAATATATTTCTCTGCTGGTAAACGACCAAACACCAAGACAGATAGCCCTGGATGTATCCTTTTGGGCATGTGGTGGTCCACAGGACTGGTAAGAATGTACCTTGTGAGTCTGGAGACATAGCACAGGGTTAAAGGTGCTTACTGACCCAGTTTTGATCCCTGGCATTACTAGTGATACCCTAAGGAAATCCAGGAATGACCCTTGTGCACAGTGCCAGGATTGAACCCTAAGTACAGTTGGATGTACCCCAAAACAAAACAAAATAAATGCAGCTCATCTGGAACCAGAACACATGATCTTTTCTACTACTGAGCAGTGAAGTTTAGAATGGGTGTGAATTTTCAGAGACAACTTGGACAAACTGCTAGGAACTAAGAGTTCTGATGAACATGGACACGCACATACACACACAGAGTCTATCTGTATATCTATCTATCTAATTTATTTTTGGCTGTGCTCAGGGCATATTCCTGCTTCTGTGCTCAGGGATCACTCCTAGCAGGGCTCAGGGTATCGTGTGCAGTTTGGGGGATAAAACCAGGGTCGACTGCATGGAGGATGAGCCAGAGATAACCCTATGCCAACTATCTGGCTTCTCACTTGTGTTTTTAAAGTGTGCTGTTCAGACCAGAGTTGTAGCTCAATTGGTAGAATTGCATGAGTAAGGTCTTCAGTTCAGTTTTTAGCACTGCCAATACCACCACAACAAATTAAAAATAACTAGAGTGGTAAGAACACAGCAATTTAGTGGAAGTAAAATAACTAATTTCCAAATGTTGTGATGGATACATTTCACTGAAACTAGTACACTGAGGCCAGAGCATTAGACAGAGGGTAGAGCATTTATCTTGCATGTGGCCCACCTGTGTATGATCCCTGGCTCCCCATAAGGTCCCCTGAGCCTGCCAGGAGTGACCCCTGAGTGCAGAGCCAGGAGTTAGCCTTGAGCACGCCCAGTCTGGTCCAAAAAAAACCAAAAAACAGACAAAAAATAATTAGTACTTTAGTTTTTTTTTTCAAATTAAAGATAAATTAAACCTCAGCTACTTAAACTTTAAATGCTCCAAATTTGGAACAAATAAGATATTATCTTTCTGTGCTAACTTGGTGTGAGAAGCTGCTCTGTGCTGGGAATGCAAAACCAAGGAAGTAATTCTTGACCATCTCCTGCTCCTTGTCTTGCTACTGCTCACAGCCACACTTGGTGCTGTACATATCGTCACTGATGATGCACTTATGACAGATGTTTTATTATGTACATTTTTCTAGATGAGGAAACAGAATTTAAAGATATGGCACAAATTTCCCAAGACTCCAAGAACATGCCCAAAAGGGTTTGATTAAAATCTGTGCTTATCCTAATTAGAGAGAGAGAACAGAAGGGAATGCCTTGCCACAGTGGCAGGGTGGGGTGGGGGGGAGATGGGATTGGGGAGGGTGGGAGGGACGCTGGGTTTACGGGTGGTGGAGAATGGGCACTGGTGAAGGGATGGGTTCCCGAACTTTGTATGAGGGAAGTATAAGCACAAAAGTGTATAAATCTGTAACTGTACCCTCACGGTGATTCTCTAATTAAAAATAAATAAATTAAAAAAAAAAGCTGTGCTTATCTCATTATCTGCATCTCCTAAACCTTTGCCTGAGATCAAAGTCTCTATAGTGAGTTTTACCTAATAACTTTTGGAAGATACGGAGCTTCCTTGAACAAAGGTGTTCTTTTTTAAAATTTTATTGAACCACCGTAAGATAGTTACAAGCTTTCATGTTTGGGTTACAATCACACAATGATCAAACACCCATCCCTCCACCAGTGCACATTTCCCACCACCAATATCCCCAGTATACCCCCCTTTCCCACCCTCCCCCTTCCTCCATGGCAGACAATATTCCCCATACTCTCTCTACTTTTGGGCATTATAGCTTGCAACACACACTGAGAGGGCATCATGTTTGGTCCATTATCTACTTTGAGCACACATCTCCCATCCCGACTGATTCCCTCCAGCCATCATTTTCTTAGTGATCCCTTCTCTATTCCATCTGCCTTCTCCCCTCCACTCATGAAGCAGTCTTCCATCTATGGGGCAATCTTTCTGGCCTGAACAAAGGTTTTCTTTATAAAGGACATATGGCTAATTTGGTTTCACCATTCCAGGATACTGCTTTGGCTAAGTTAGAAATTTCTAGAGTTAGAAATCTAGACCAAAGGACAGTGTCAGAATGAAGGTTAGTGTGAGACATGATTTCCTATCACTTTTTGTAGGATAACATTGGGTTTGTCCTTTCAGCCTTGCCGCAGGGAACTTAGTTTACCTTAAAGCAATGTCCTTTCTGTATGGACAAAAGAAGACAGTTAATATTATGCTTTGTAACTTGGGAGCTGATTGACTCCAATAATATTTACTCTTGGACATCTGCTTTCTCAACTCAGCTGCCCTTAGTTCCTAGCACCCAAAAGCAGGATCCCAATGAGGGATAGAATGGATCCAGAGAAAGCTGTGAACTACCCTGGCATCGAAATGGGCCAGGTCAAAGCGCCACAATACTCATCTATAAGTTGAGAGCATGGTCATAGACAAATGCTATCATGATCCAAAAGTAATGGCGAGACTAGGACCCTGCTAGGGTTAGGAAGACTAACCTGGCCTGAGGACTGTGGTCTGGAATATATAGTGAATATCCTCAGGAAGAACCAAATTTTAAGTTTGATATATCTCTTACTGTGCTCATACAGAATGACATTGCTAGAAATATTAGAAGTAAATTTACTATTACTATTTAAGTAGATTACTAGCTGAGAAAAGAAGAAAGTGACACACCCTGGATGGGATCCCACCCTTAAGCGGATCTCCTAGTAATCTGGAGTAATTCCCTTAGATGAGATTTTGTTGATTTCCTGGAGGAGTGGTTTTACCCTTCTTTGTTGATTTGTTAATGTTCAACCCACCTCTCTGTCACCACCTTGTGTGATTGCTATATAAACTAAGACTGTAAGAGAAGTCGGGGAGAAGACACAGAAGCAGGAGAGAAGACACAGAAGAAGACACAGAAGAAGAGCACAGAGCAAGAGAATCAGGGAGTCATCGGAGCCAGGGCAAAGAGAGAGCACAAAGTGAGTCAGAAGTAAGAGTCAGAGTCAGAAGTGAGAGCAAAAATGCAACTTCATAGAGAGAGAAGCAGAAGGGCTCCAGAGAGAGAGAGAGAGAGAGAGAGAGAGAGAGAGAGAGAGAGAGAGAGAGAGAGATCGGAAGAAGAGAGATTGGGAGAGACCAGAGGAAAGATGACAGAGACAGAGACAGAGATAGACAGAAGAGATCAGTGTCACACAAGGAAGCAGAGCACAAGGAGGAGCCGTACCAATCCGGTCCATACACAGCGGCTCAAGAGCATTGAACATGAGCAGTGTGAGAGAGAGCGCTGCCCCAAGAGCCCTCGAACAACACACATCACATCATCCCTTACGCGCATGCATTTGTATTTTTTACAACTTTCCTTTCCTTTTATTATTATTATTATTATTTTTTTAAGGGCTGGAGGGATAGCACAGCAGGAAGGGCATTTGCTTTGCATGCGGCTGACCCGGATTCAATTCCTCCACCCCTCTCAGACAGCCCGGTAAGCTACCAAGAATATCCTGCCCTCACGGCAGAGCCTGGTAAGCTACCCATGGAGTATTCAATATGCCAAAAACAGTAATAGCAAGTCTCACAATGGAGACGTTACTGGTGCCCACTTAAGCAAATCAATGAGCAATGGGATGACAGTGATACAGTGACAGTGATATTTTTTAAAAATTCTTTTCTTCTTTTGTGGGGGGGAAAGTCATGCCCGGTAATGCACAGGGGTTCCTCCTGGCTCACGCACTCAGGAATTAACTCCTGGCGGTACTTAGCGGACCATATGGGATGCTGGGAATCGAACCCCGGTCGACCACGTGCAACGTAAATGCGCTACCCGCTGTGCTATCTCTCCAACCCCAATTTCCTACCACTTTCCAGTGGACACTTGTTCCTTGCAATATAAGTTCTGCATGTCCTTAGCAAGGCCTTTTTAGACGGGCAGTATTTCTGGTCATGACAGGCGTCATTTTCTTTAGTTGCTGCCATGGATTACTTTCTCGATCTGCCACAACTCTTGAGAAAGAGCAGTCATTTAGCCATGGTGCCTCTGCCCCATTTCTGCCTGTGAGTTTCTTTCTTTTTTTTTGGAAGTAAACAGATTTTATTTAGAGGCTTTTGAGTTAAGGAGGAAGGGATAAGAGGGAGAGAGAATAGTAAGAGTATTAATACTCATACTATTAATTAATTAATAGTATTAATTAGTATTAATTAATAGTAAGGCTTCTCCAAGGGTGGAGAGAGCTCTACACACATCCTAGCACTGGACGGGAAAGCATGAAAGTACACATCTCAAGAGGGGAGATGCGGGTGACACATGTGCTCGGCCACATGGGCACAAGCAGCACAGGGGCTCAGGCAGCATATGCGCTGCCTGTGAGTTTCTTAACACCCCATATCTACCCAGAAGGATGGAAATGTTTGGGCAACAAAAAGTAGTGAAAACAACCAAGAACCCTGGGAATTCACTGCTTGAATCAGCCTCTAGAAACGAGTAAAGAGGTATGTTAGAAGTGGAAAGGGACTATTTTCTCTACTCTCAATATTTTTACAGACAACCAATATGGAAGTTAAGAGGCAATCAGACCCAAGTTTCAGCTCCCTTGACTTTGTCACTCATTAGCTGTATAACTGAAGGTAAATCATTTACCCACACCTTACACTCTCATCTGAAAAAGGAGAAGAATGATAGAACCTGGGCGACATGATTCTTATGAAGATTAAATGGGATGATTATTGGTGCAAAGAAAAGCAGAGATCCAATAAATGGTAACTCTTGTAGTATTATTCTTATTATACCTTATTCATCTAATTAAGTTCTGACAGCATTTGTAGAACTGTTACTAGGTAGTGGTGCCCAGGTCCATTTCCTCAATTCTAGTGCCGGCACCAGGTCCCATTTCTTCTCTCTGTTTCAAACTAAGAACGACTTGCACTTTTGTGGGATTATTTTCATTTGCTTTACAGTTAAATTTTTTTACATAGATGATTAATTCAATAAAAATTAACTACCATGAAGGGATAAATTAAGTTCAAAAATCATTAGACAGAAAGCAAAAAGCCAAATATTTAAAAGAGAACTATTTGGAATGTTTACAGAAGATGTAGTTGGTGAGTGTTGGACAAATGCAGCAAGATATGAAATGGGAGGCAGTTAGAAGTCAGATTCATGCAACCCTTTTGTGTTATTATAAGGGATTTGAATTTTAATTGAAAATGGGATTTCTATGATGAGAGAAGGTCATAATATATTAGCACTCTTACAGAGCATCTACAAACCATACCAATTATAGACAAAGCACAAGTACAAAATCTACAAAGATGTGACATCAATTGAACACATAGAAATGGAGGCAAATTTTGGAGGGGTGTTAAGATCTGCATTTTGAATAGAAACATTGATATCAACTTTTAATGTAAATAAATCTAGAAAATGCATTACATAGATTTATTTATATTATACAGATTTATTTTTATTATACTAAGTAACTCAAAATTTTTTTTATCAAAACCTATTTATATAAGTACTCAGTAAACTCTAACAAATGTAACCATTAGCTACAAAGAAGGATCTATTTTTTTCTTTCTATTCTCTATTTTCATTGAACATGTCAGCCTGATCACCACATCATTCTCTAAGAATATGCCATCTCAAATGTTTTTTTATTTCTTTTTGGAGAACCAGAACAAGTTATATAATTACCCATTCTGAGGAAAGTGCTAGAACATAAGCTAATTTAATTTTATACAAATTAATACAATTTGCAGTAAGAAAGCCATCCTGCAAATATGAAATTTAAAATAATTTATCCCTGTGTAATTTTTATTTTTTTATATTATTGGTCTAACCTTAAAATTAATTTCAAGGAAATAATGATTTTTAATGAGAGTAATGTTTTCTCAATTGAAATTTATTGGTAAATGAAAATAAGATCATAAATAAGGAATATCTATTTTTTAAATAAAAATATTGGTAACATTATTTTATAAAAATATGGTAACAATATTCAAAAATATTTTAGACTAACCAGTCTAAAGGCCAAAACATCCCTTTTGTAAAGGAGCAGGAATCAGAATAAAATTTAAGGTTGAGAGCATTTATATGCATGAGAGATTATTGTATAAAGATATTAATAATAAATTACAGAGATTTATAAATAAGTTATCTACAGTAAACTAAAGCCTAACTTCTAATTTCCTCTTTTACTTTGAACACATTGGGCCATTACTTAACTATAAACTAGCAATTAACTACAAATGTTTTGGAAATCTGATGGCTCTCCTTCGGAGATAAGAAAAACCAGTTATCTGGTGTGGAAGACATTAACTCTATTTCTTTATTTTATACCCAACAATTCTTGAGGGATTGCTTGTTAAAAATTACCACAGGAATATGTTTATAATAACCAGGCATATCAATTACATTTCAATACTTGAATCAAGTAGCGTGAAAGCCTTTATTTTTAAAAGATCAAGGCAAATGGCATGTAAATCACACTAGACTTTCAAATGGTTTCCAGAAACCACCAGACCTGAAAAAGACCATTTACTTCATATAATTGAAATTGAACTGCGTGTGCTAACCTGAGTCCCTTTCCTCACTTGTTCCACTCTCAGATTCCCTAGAAGAATGCAGAAGCCTGCCTGTCTTTAGCTTACCTTGCTACATCAGGATTTTATAAAGATATCTGAAGAAAGAGACGGAAAAAAGAAGACACTCTAATTATTTAAGTTCGACAATCTGATACTTATTAGTGTAATGTGACTGACATTAGTTATCTTGTGCAGGGGGACCAATATTTGTTGTCACACATGGATTCCTTTATGAGAGAGAGAGGGTTGCCAATTTTGGAGTAAATTGAGTGTGTCAAAGACTTGGAGAGGTGCCAGTGTCAAAACAGGCCCGAAAAATGTCTTTCCTTCTTACTGCAGGTGAGCAGAGACTGGACAAACTTGCATTGTTTCTGTCAGCTCTGTGATAATTAAATTCAACTGTATTATCTGAATTAAGAAGTGACATTTATTCCCTGGACTGAATCCTGGGACTCTTTCCAATTTCCCTACCTGATTCTGTTAGCAAGCCAGGCTAAATTATGAACAAATCATTAAGAATTGATGCATATCTGGTGTCCATGTTGATATAAAGGATACCTCTAAAATAGGATTTTTTTTTTCTTTTTGGGTCACACCTGGTGACGCACAGGGATTACTCCTGGCTATGCACGCAGGAACCACCCCTGGCGGTGCTCAGGGGACCATATGGGATGCTGGGATTCAAACCCGGGTCAGCCGCGTGCAAGGCAAACGCCCTACCCACTGTGCTATCACTCCAGCCCCTAAAATAGGATTTTTAAACAACATTAGTAGCATAGAAAATATATATGATGATGGACCCTAACTCTCTCCAGCACAGCTGGAGCAAATTTTAGCAGAGATTTTGGGCCTCAGATATGGATTTCATTTCTTCCAACACCCCAGGTTTGTTCCTTTGCTGAGAGCTGTGATTGACTTTTGGATCCTGTTACCCCAAGCTGTCCCCTCAGCTTCCCCATAACCACACTGGCTTTCACTGCTGGGCATAGATATCAGTTGCAGAATTGTCAATCACAGTTCAATTGATTATCCTCAAAATTTGCTTCTGCTATTGACTATAATAGGGAAAAATTGTGCCTCTGAATAATTCACAGTGAAAATATCCACAGAAGAAATCAATAAGGCACATCTGATATTAAAGACAAATTAAAACCAGCAGTAGAAGGGGGTTTGAGGCAGCCAATACTTGTAAAGCGTAAGGTATTTTGGAGTTAAAGGGACAGTCTTTTTACTTTCTTGAGAAAAAAAATGATGCACCTCTGCTTTGTTTTAAAAATTAATAGTTTTTTTTTTTTTTTTTTTTGCTTTTTGGGTCACACCCAGCAATGCACAGGGGTCACTCCTGGCTCATGCACTCAGGAATCACCCCTGGCGGTGCTCAGGGGACCATATGGGATGCTGGGATTTGAACCCGGGTAGGCCGCGTGCAAGGCAAACGCCCTACCCGCTGTGCTATCACTCCAGCCCAAAAAATTAATAGTTTTATGAAGGGAGGCATAAGTGACTCCCACTGAAAGTACTTTAGGTGCTAAATTTGTAATTTCTCCTACCTAGTCCCGATGTTTTAACTTCAGGCAACATGCTATGCTGGAGTGTTAAAATTGTGTGTGTGTGTGTGTGTGTGTGTGTGTGTGTGTGTGTGTGTGAGGATGCTCAGATTAAAATTATGATACATAACAAACAGCTACATCCTGATGGAATTAGACAGGGTTACAAAACAAACAGGAGACATTCCCCCTTTTCTTTTCTTTTTTTTTGGGGGGGGGGCGGAGTGTCGACCCTGCAGTGCTCAGGGCTTACTCTTTGCTCTGCACTCAGCGGTCATTCCTGGCAGCCTTGAGACCATAGTGGGTGCAGGGGATCTAACTGGGTGCTGGGAATCAACCTCAGGTCAGTTGCATGCAATGCATGAGCTGTACCCACTGTACTATCTCCAGAACCAAAACATTCCTCCTTTGTATGGTAGACACGGGCGGGAGCGATAGCACAGCGGGTAGGGCATTTGCCTTGCACGTGGTCAACCTGGGTTTGATTCCGCTGCCCCTTTTAGAGAGCCCGGCAAGCTAGAGTATCCTGCCCCCACGGCAGAGCCTGGCAAGCTACCCTCGGCGTATGCCAAAAACAGTAGCAACAAGTCTCACAATGGAGACTTTACTGGTACCAGCTTGAGCAAAGCAATGAACACCAGAATGACAGTGCTACAGTGCAAATAGACACAATAAACTAGGCTCTCAGGGGCTGTTCCAGCAGGAGGGGGGATGTGTATGGAGTCTCTGGGAGAAAGTCTTTGCTCTGTTTACCATGAATTTCTGAGGAGAAAGAAATCTAGTGTTATTTCATTGGTATCAACTTGCAGTTATTTGGAAGTGTGCTTCCCTTATTTCCACAAAACTTCAAATCTCACCTCTCCCCAAACAAGAGACAAATACTCAAATATAAATATTGTGTATGTTTGGTCCAAGTGATCAAAAATAAATGTTTTGCTTCTCCCTCTCATCCTGCTCATAAGGTTTCAGTCTTGATTATTCTTCTGTTCTCTGCAGGAAACAAATTGAGCCAGTAGCCCAGGAAATTTGAGACAAACCCTCCCATCAAGGGTCAGGAACCAGCTTGAAGAACAAGGCGCTTTATTAGATAGGCAGAAACAATCTCCCTTGACTCCTGGTTGAAATGTCACTCAATTAGGAGTCTTCCTCTGTACTGATGAGTGGAGGCAGATAATTCTCCAGAGACATACTCTTTTCCAACCCTATTTCTGAGGTGAGGCTCCCTCTGGGGGCAGAGGGGTTACAGGGGAATGTGGGGCATGGGGATACCATTATTTAAAATTTTTTTAAAAAAAGTTTTTATTGAATCACCATGAGATAGTTACAAGCTTTCATGTTTGGGTTACAATCACACAATGAGCAAATACCCATTCCTCCACCAGTGCACATTCCCCACCACCGATATCCCGGGTATAACACCCCTTTCCCACCCTCCCCCTGCCTCCATGGCCGACAATATTCCCCATACTCTCTCTCTACTTTGGGACATTATAGCTTGCAACACAGACACTGAGAGGTCATCATGTTTGGTCCATTATCTACTTTCAGCATGCATCTCCCATCCCAACTGGTTCCTCCAGCCATCATTTTCTTAGTGATCCCTTCTCTATTCCATCTGCCTTCTCCCCTCCACTCATGAAACAGTCTTCCAGCTATGGGTAAATGCCCCTGGCCCTTGTATCTACGGTCCTTGGGTGTCAGCCTCATGTGATGTTATTTTATACTCCACAAATGAGTGCAGTCCCTCTATGTCTGTTCCTCTCTTTCTGACTCATTTCACTTAGCATGATACTCTCCATGTTTATCCATTTTTAAGCAAATTTCATGACTTCATCTCTCCTAACAGCTGCATAGTATTCCATTGTGTAGATGTACCAATGTTTCTCAACATTTCTTTAACCAGTCATCTGTTTTAGGGCACTCGGATTGTTTCCAGATTTTGGCTATTGTGAACAGTGCTGCAAGATACCATTCTTTTAAAAAAAATTATTAGTGAATCACCATGAGGTACAGTTACAGACTTACAAACTTTCCTGCTTGTGTTTCAGTCATACAATGATCAAGTACCCATCCTTCCACCAGTGCCCATTCTCTACCATCAACGATCCCTCCCACCCCACCCCCCACCTCACCCCACCTCTATGGCAGGGCATTCCCTTTTGTTCTCTCTTTTTTGGGGTGTTGTGGTTTGAAATTGATGTATTGATTGGCCATCATGTTTGATCTATAGTCTACTTTCAGTGCGCATCTCCCATCCCAAGCGGGCCCTCCAAGCACACTTTACCTGGTGTTCCCTTCTCTATCTGAGCTGCCTTTTCCTCATGCATGTGAGTCTGGCTTCCAAGCTGCAGAGCCAACTTCCTGGTACTTATCTCTACTATTCTTGGGTGCTAGTTTTCCATTCTGTTACTTTATATTCCACAGAAGAGTGCAATCTTTCTATGTCTGTCCCTCTCTTTCTGGCTCATTTCACTTAGCATGATACTTTCCATGTGGATGGGGATATCATTCTTATGAAATTAGCAGGGGCACTAAATATTATAGGACAGCTCATGGAAGACTCAACTGGGTCCTTTACGTTTTCAGCTTTACCCTTGAATTTTCCATCTGAAAAAGCTACTGCTTGAACAAGCTATAGATGCTAAAAGTTTGTAATTAAATGTTGGTATCTGTGCAACGTCACCCTCTCTTTTCTCACAGAGGGACATGCAGTGGAAACTGTCTTCTGCATCAGAGTAGTTGAGTGAGGACTCCTAGTTGTTCAACATTAGGAGTCTGATAGTCAGGAACTTTTTCTGATGATACTAAGCAGAGAGAGGTTGGCTGTGCGCTTGCTTTAAGAATTTCCCACAGCATGGACTTTGTGTTCCACTGAAGTTACTAGGGAAGAAGAAAGAAGGGTCCTTTGTCTTCCAAGCTCCTGTGCTTCTGCTGCCGTCCGCACTCACCCTTGTTTCTGTGGCCTTGCTTCCCACCTTGTGTGGTAATTCAGAAGTCATCCAACAGCATCCACCGAAGTCTGGTGCCTGCAGTCTCCCAGCTGCCCTTTGTGGTTTGGCCCTGGCTTCACAACAAAACTAGGTAATACCAACTCTTTTCTCTTCAAAGACGTTGCTTCAGTGATATGCTTCTCCTTCCTACATCGCAGGTTTGATCTATTAGAGGATTGCCATATGCCTACAGAATGTTGTTCCACCCAGCTTAAAAATAATTGAAAAAAAAAAACCACAAACAAACAAACCTCAACTAGCCACCTGTTTTGGCTCCACCTCTTCTTTATGTGATGTTTATAGGAAAACTCTCTGAAAGAGTTGCCTATACTCCGGCCTCCAAGTGCTTTCTTAGTTGGTACTATCCTGACTGCTTCTTCTTCTTCCTTTTTTTTCCTTTTTTCTTTTTGGGTCACACCTGGTGATGATGCTCAAGGGTTACTCCTGGCTCTGCACTCAGAAATTACTCCTGGAGGTGCTGGGGGACCATATGGGATGCTGGGAATTGAACCCTGGTCAGCTGTGTGCAAATGTCCTATCTGCTGTGCTATTCTGCTCCAGCTCCCCGACTGTTTCTTTTGAAATAACTTTGGATTTATGGAAAAGTTACAGAAGCAACTTTCTGTTTTTCTCTACAGAAAGTTAAAAAATTCCATATAGCTTTCACTTAGCTTCCATTAATGTTAACATCTTATATAACTATAATATGATTATCAAAACCAGAAAATCCCATTTACTCCTAAACTGGCTACAATTGAGCTTTCTTTCTTGCCTTCAAATACGGTCACAAGGACCTCCATATTACTTCCCCTATAAATAATTCTCAGATTGCAATTCTCTGACCATAAGCAGCTTTTTAAGTGCTCGATAGCTTCGTCTTCACTGCACATTTTTTTTTTTTTGCTTTTTGGGTCACACCCAGCGATGCACAGGGGTAACTCCTGGCTCTGCACTCAGGAATTACTCCTGGCAGTGCTCAGGGGACCATATGGGATGCTGGGAATCGAACCCGGGTCAGCTGCGTGCAAGCACTACCCGCTGTGCTATTGCTTCAGTCCCTTTACTGCACTTTCTTCCTTTGGATTTCAGGGTGCTACATGTCTTTCCTTCCCCTTCCCAGTACTCTTTATTTTATATTTTTCTCTTTATCTTTTTGGAGGTGGGGCCTCCCAAGGAGCACTAAAAAGTCCTGAGAATGACTCCCAGGGGTTCTCAGCCAACTGGGCTGGAGGTTCAATGCCTAAGGATGTGACACTGCTCGGGCCTGTGGTGCTGGGATTACCCAGGTCACCACGACCGTGGGGGGTGGGACAGGGGTGGGAAACTTCCAGAGCCACACCTGGAGATATTTGGGGGACTCCAGGCTCACACTCAGTTGTGCTCAGGGTTTTCCAGGGCTGCATTCAGTGAGGCTCAGAAGACCACAAGATCAAACTGGCTTTGGCTGCACACAAGGCACATGGCCCTTGAACATTTTAGTCTGCTCCTGCTCCAGTGCTTCAAACTTCCCATCTCCTATTTTTGAGTGCTTTCCTCTGAGTTTCTTTTTTTTTTTCCTCTTGGGTCAGACCCGGTGATGCACAGGGGTTATTCCTGGCTCTGCACTCAGGAATTACTCCTGGCGGTGCTCAGGGGACCATATGGGATTTTGGGAATCGAGCCCGGGTCGGCCACATGTAAGGCAAACACCCTACCCGCTGTGCTATCGCTCCAGCCCCCCTCTGAGTTTCTTCTGACTGGCCTCTCTGTTACTAAAGATATCACATCTCGGGGAAGTCTGTTTAGGTCTCCATTCTTAAAACTACATTTCCAACTTTCTAAGGGTCCTTATCCCCTTAATGTGTATTACTATTTTAATTGCATTTTAAAACATTGGGGAGCTTTAGATTTTATTATTCACAGTTTCCCCCCTACTAGATTGCAAGTTTCCCAAGAAAAATGATTTTCATGTTTTTTTTTCTCCTTGTCTATGACATCCTCCCTTCCTGCGTATTACCTGACACATACAAGACTTTCAAGAAATATTTGTTGAATAAATGCATGGTCTTTCTATATATCTATGGGACAGGTGAGACAAGCATTATTGTTTCTTTTCAATAAAGGGAGAGTAAAGTCTTCAGAGATTAAATGACTTGTCCAGAGTGAATGAGAAGTCTGAAGTGAGAGCCATTTTTTTCAACTTCAAGTGCTTGAGAATTTCACTACATGTCACATTTAATTCAGAAGACAGTATCTATCAGAAGATCTTGCTGAACTTTGGTAGACCAGACCCAGGGGCAAAGAAGTGCACTAAAATAATCGGTGGTCAGGCTGTTCAATTGGATGCAAACTCCTTTTTACAAGAGAAGAATTCCAAGTAAGCTTTCACTGCAGGGTGACAAGAAGGAACATTAATCTGCCAGAGCAGCTGTTTGCTCTTATAAAATACATCAGTCTTCATAATAATGGAAAATCCAAGAGGCAGCTTTGCTGATTGAATTGAAAGTCAATGGGAATCAAGGAATTGTCCATGTTGAATTATTAAGCAACTATTTCTAAATTAAACCTTTTGGATGAGCAACAAAGTAGACTCCAACTTGCACAAAGGTATGTTTTCCTCACTTCCCTATTAGGAGAAGTTATATTAAATGTATGCCAACTCATCAATCAAAGACCCCCAAACCAGTGTGTGAAACAACCATCTATCAAATGGGATATTTGGCTACTCACGGCAGAGTGATTTGGAACTCATTCAATGGATAATGCACAGGAAAGCAGAGAGGCTGTGTAGAGCTATTAGTTGAATTCAAAAGCACTTGGAAAATACAAATTGATGCTGGAACAAAATCAGAAGATACACTCAGCAGTTTGCTTATTCTGATTTCAATGGCAAGTTTGAAAGATGGAAGAAATAATTCAGGAATGTGTGGACAGAACCTATGGTTTAAAAATGAACTATTTTCTGAGTAAAACTTTTAGAGCTACAGAAAAATACAAAGATATTACTGAGTTCTCCTATATCTCACACTGATCCCCCATGATTAACATTGTAACCTCAGTAGAGCACATTAGTCACAACTAGGGAGCCAATTTGATGTTACTATTTACTAAAATTTATATTTTGTTCTCGTGTATTTAGTTTTTATTAATATTCCCTTTATGTCCCAGGATCCTATTCAGCACTTTATTCTAAATTTAGTTTTTGTTCTCCTTAGGTGCCTCTTGACTGTGATGATTTCTCAGACTATCCTTATTTTTGATGACATTGACAGTATTGAGGAACTATTTGATCTTTTGGCGATTTGACTAGGGCGATGTGTTGTTGAGAGAAGAGGGTTTATAAAGTGTCATTCTAATAGCAGTTGGTCTTTCATCCACCTTCTCCAGAATGTCATATAACTAGAATCATAGAATATGTATTTTTGAAGGCTGCTATTTCATTTTATATTATACATTTGGCATCCATTGATGACTTTATGTAGCTTGATAGCTTTTCAAAAATGTTTAATAGTATTCTATTGTGTGGCTACACCACAATATGACTATCTATTCAGCTATTGAACAATAGGGTTGTTTCAATAGTTTTGGGTGATTTGAAACATGCTAATATAAGTATTTTATATGTTTTTATATGGATCTGACCTTTCAAATAAGTTAGTAAATATGAAGGAGAATTATTGTTGGATCATATGTTAAAGCTATCTTTATGTTTATTAGAGCCTACCGATTATCTTCCAAAGCTCTGGTACCATTCTTCATTCTCATAAGCAATGACTGGAGGTTTTACTCAAGTCTTCTCATAAGCATTTAGTATTACCAGTTAATTTTGAATTTAATTTTCCTGAAAAGTATCAAGTGACATTTTATTGTTTTAAAGTTAATTTCTTGGGTGATAATCTGAGTATCTTTTCATATTGTTCATTGGAAAGGACCTTATAATATTGAAAATTTTAGCTTGTTAATCTTTATTGAGGCACTGTTGTTATAATACTGTTAATGACGTTTTTCATATGTACATCATTCCAGCACCACCAGAGAACCTGCTTTCTCCACCAAGGCCCCTCGCTTTCAACACCCCCTCCCAGTCCAAACTCAGTTCTGTGGACCAGCTTTCAAGTTCTGTCTCCTTTGGCCTTTTATTGCTACCTTGCTGTGCATTTTTTCAACCCCACATATGAGAGAGATTGTTCTGTATCTCTAGTTCTCCTAATTAACTTCACCCAGCATGGTATCTTTTAGGTCCATTTATTTTGCAACAAATTGCACTATTTTGTACAGAAAGGACCCTTTTTCTTTCTTCTTATTAATTTGTTTTGTTTTTGAGTCCACACCTAGTGATGCTTAGGGTTAACCTCTGGCTCTGCACTCAGAGATCACTCCTGGCAGGGCTCAGGGCATCATGTGGGATGCCAAGGATAGAACTTTCTTTGGCCACATGCACGGCAAGTGACCAACCCGCTGTACTAGTGCTTTGGCCCAGAAGTACCTTTTTAAAAGGATCTTCCTGTAAGTCCCTTACCTGAGATAAAGGGTTATCACTTCATAACCATCTAAATGTTGACAGCTGAAAAAAAAATTTTTTTTCTTTTTGGGTCACACCTGCGATGCACAGGAGTTACTCCTGGTTCAGGCACTCAGGAATTACTCCTGGCGGTGCTCAGGGGACCATATGGGATGCTGGGAATCGAACCTGGGTCGGCCCAGTGCAAGGCAAACGCCCTATCCACTGTGGCCCTACTCGCTATGCTATTGCTCCAGCCCCTGAAAAAAAAGTTTAATCTTTGTTTTTTTACTTTGTCCTTGGGCCACAGAAGACAGGGCTTGGAGGCCACTCCCAACAAATGCTCAAGGGACCCTCTAGTGCCCGGTATTGAACTGGGGCTCCCACATGCAAAGTATGTGCTCTTGTTCTTTGACTCACTTCCCCATGCCAAGAAGGGCATTTTTTTTTTCAAAGGAAGTTTCCCCCCTCCTCATTTTAAAATGGCTGAAAATGGTTCTGACATTACAAAATAAATCACTGGGAGACAGCAATGTCTCTGATGACAATGAGCTTATTCTTTGCACAATTATTTAAAATGAAGTTGTTTCTCTGAGTGTTTCATAAAACTCTGCCTCCCCTCTGCCTCTTCATTATTCTCTGATTAAAGGACACTAGACAATTGCAAGAACCACCCCACAGCCTTCCCGTGCTTCTGACTTGAATATTCTGTGCTAGATTCACAGAACTCTTTTACAGATGCTAAGCATTCAATCCTGAAGGCTCCACTTCATCATCAGGTAATTAGTATTTTCATTAACTTGCTTATTGTCAAGGAAAATGAGCCTTGATCATCTAATTTTTCCTCAATGAGTTGAATATTGTAATATATCCATAATTAATGTGCTTTATGCCACAAACGTGTAATGGAGTGGAAATCTGAGGCTGCTCCCAGCAGTCACTGTCAGTAAATGTTTGATGAATAAACAGAGACTTTCTAATGGGAAATGGTGGCGACTTTTATAAGCAGACACAATAAAGACTTTATTAACATACTTAAGATGCATTCTGGGAAATAGAATTGAATGCATTATTACAGTAGGCTCCTTTTGTGAAAAGTAAATTTTACTGTCCCCATAACAAATGTTTACTTGTTTGATGCAAGTTGTAGTATCTGTATTTTATGGTGTATTCTACTATTTAATACAATGAAGCTTAAATTAACTATGTATTCCTTAAGGACCCGAGATGATGGGGTAAAATAAAAGCTCCAACAATCCTGTTAATCATTTGCAAACCTGGTTTACATGGAAAGGCAACAATGCACCTGTCTCTAGATGTTTAAGAGTTCAAAGGCACTTATGCTAGTCAATACAAAGAAGCAATTATGGGCATGAACTTAGTTGCAAATACTGAGTGAAGTTTTAAGGGGTAGAACAAAAAAGAGGTAAATAAGTCAAACTTTAGAGTATACATCTACAGACTCTATTGATATGGGAGATCAGAGACCTCTGAAGTTCATTATAAAAGCACATTTTTCTTTGCTGTGTGGAACCATCCAATGACTTGACCTAAGGATTACATTTTTGTTTTTAGCTATTTGTTAAATAGAATTAGGTGGGCGGAAAGAGACTTGTCTTATATTCTGCCTTCATTCTCAATATAAGGCATTTGGCAAAGGAATATTTCAAATGACCTTTCCTTGGTTTTATAGGTAGAACTAGAACTCATGTCACCCACTTTTCACACAGAGTTTTGGTTTTCCTTTGTTTGGGGGCCATACCCTGGTGATGCTCCGAGGTTACTCCTTGCTCTGCATTCAGGGATCATTCCTGGCAGTGGTTTGGGAACCATATGGGGTGCCTGGGACTGAACCTACATCAGGTGTTCAAGGCAAGCACCCTCCCCTCTGTGCTAGCTCTCTGGCCCCTTTCATACTGTTTAATGACCACTCAGCATGATTGTGTAAGTGGGAGCCTTTTCAGCACCCCTCATAAAACACCTCTCTCAACACCTCTCACAAAACTTTGACCAGGACAAGGGTTCTGGTGAGCTGGAATTTATATGGATATGCAAGAATCATTTCCAAATCTGTCACAGCATGGTCTTACTCTGACTAGAAGCATTCGGCAAAGATGAGGAGCAGAGATAATCAGTTTGAGCAAAAAAGCAATGTAGCAGTGTGGGGCAATGTTTCAGCCATGTCCAGAAGGGAGATGATATCTCTTACAAGGTTGAGAAGATATAATTCCCAAAATGAATGTCTTGTTGCATAGTCTTGTGGTGCCATGCCAGGGTAGCACACAACTCACTGCTTGCCTCGGTTCTATCCCATCCCTCATCAAGACCCTACTTTTGGGGGTGCTAGGAAGTAAGGGCTGCTGAGGCTTAGGTCAAGAGAATAGATGTCCAGGAGGAAAATATCATGCAGAGTCAAATGACTCCCAGGTTACAAAAGCATAGCATTCGCTAAATCTTCTTCTTCCTGTGTCCATACAAAAAGGACATTTCTCTGAATAAACTATGCAAAGGACTCAAGGAGAAGAGAAAAACAATATTTACAAGTCAACAGAACACTAAGAGAGAAGCTACAAATAAATACAGAGGAATGGGAACACTGTGACTAGAGTAACCAATAAACCTAAACTACCTGAGGCTATGTTATCCTACAGGAGAGGGGCCCATTTTTAGTGCTAGCTCCTTTTAATTTTTTTTATGGTTTCATATGCACATGATTCCAATACCACACCCATCACCAGTGTAGCTCGCTCCTTCCTCTCCCAAGAATGCCAAGATGCCTTCCTCCTAAGTCCTACCTCCCAGCTCAGTTCCTTGGATTAGATCTCCTAGTATATAGTAGGTTGCCTTTGAGTCCTTGTTGCTTCCTTACTGTGCACCTTTCTTTAATTTCTTTTTAGGTCACACCCAGCGATGCTCAGTGATTACTTCTGGCTTTGCACTCAGGAATCACTCCTGGCAGTGCTCAGGGGACCATGTGGGATGCTGGGAGTCAAATGCCGTGTGCAAGGCAAACGCCTTACCTGATGTGCTATTGCTCCAGCCCCGCTGTGCATCTTTAAGTCTCATATGTGAGAGAGATCATTCTGATCTATCCTTATCCTTCTGGCTTCACTTAGCATGATATCCTCTAGTTTCATTCATGTTACTGAAAATTGCATGATTTTCCTCTTTCATATTATATATATATATATATATATATATATATATATATATATTACTTGTATCACTTGTCATCCAGTTGCTCATCAATTTGCTTGAGTGGGCTCTAGTAACGTCTCCATTTGTCCCTGTCATGTGCTAGTGTAGCCCAATGGCGTCTGCTCCATGCAGGAACACGAATAGCCTCAAACAGTTCATTCAGGGTCTTGATGAAGAAGTCCAACCATCTCAGAGGTGGGTGGCCAGGCATTCTTTTTTTTTTATATTTTTTATTTTTTTTATAATTTATTTATTCTTAATTAGAGAATCACCGTGAGGGTACAGTTACAGATTTATACACTTTTGTGCTTATACTTCCCTCATACAAAGTTCGGGAACCCATCCCTTCACCAGTGCCCATTCTCCACCACCCGTAAACCCGGCGTCCCTCCCACCCTCCCCAATCCCATCTCCCCCCCACCCCACCCTGCCACTGTGGCAGGGCATTCCCTTCTGTTCTCTCTCTCTAATTAGCTGTTGTGGTTTGCAATAAAGGTGTTGAGTGGCCTCTGTGCTCAGTCTCTAGCCCTCATTCAGCCCTCAACTCCCTTCCCCCACATGGCCTTCAACTACAATGTAGTTGGTGATCGCTTCTCTGAGTTGCCCTTTCCCCGGAACGTGAGGCCAGCCACGAAGCCATGGGGTCAACCTCCTGGTACTTATTTCTACAGTTCTTGGGTATTAGTCTCCCACTCTGATATTCTATATACCATAGATGAGTGCAGTCTTTCTATGTCTGTCTCTCTCTTTCTGACTCATTTCACTCAGCATGAAACTTTTCATGCCCATCCACTTAACTACAAAATTCTTGACTTCCTTTTTTCTAACAGCTGCATAGTATTCCATTGTATAGATGTACCAAAGTTTCCTCAACCAGTCATCCGTTTTGGGGCATTCGGGTTTTTTCCAGATTCTGGCTATTGTAAACAGTGCTGCGATGAACATACATGTGCAGATGTTGTTTCGATTGTACTTTTTTGCCTCTCTGGGATATATTCCCAGCAGTGGTATTGCTGGGTCAAATGGGAGCTCAACCTCTAGTTTTCTGAGAATCGTCCATACTGTTTTCCAAAAGGGCTGAACTAGCCGGCATTCCCACCAGCAGTGTAGAAGGGTCCCTTTCTCCCCACATCCTCTCCAACAGCGGTTGCTTTTGTTCTTTTGGATGTGTGCCAGTCTCTGTGGTGTGAGGTGGTATCTCATGGTTGTTTTGATCTCCAGGCATTCTTTTGATGTCCTGAGTAATCCATTCGGTAACCGCTCTAGTCCAGCAGTCATCTCCAAATCGCAATACGTGTCTGGCCCATCTGATTTTTGACGCCTTGGCAAATGAGATAGCGTCCCTGATTCTCGATCGTCGACAGAGGTCAGAACTCTGGACTCCTTCTCTTACTTGAGTGAAACGTGATATTCCAAGCATAGCTCTTTCAATTCCTCTTTGGGTGAACCAAATGGTGTTCTCATCCTGTTTTTGTAGGGCCCAGGTCTCTGAGGCATATGTTAGTGCAGGAAGAATGGTGGAGTTGAAAAAATGTGCACTGAACCAAAGGTTCTTTGTCCTCTTAACAACTTCTTAGATGCTCTTGAAGGTGTTCCATACCGCACTCTTTCTCTTGCACAGCTCAGGTGCCAGGTCATTCGTCATGTTGAGTTCTCAAACTAGGTACACATAACTGCTGCATTGGAAGATGTTTGTCCCTTTGAGAGCAAATGGAACGTCAGTAACTAGTCCGTTTCTCACGAACATTGTCTTATATTAATTTCTCGATCCATTCATCTGTAGTTGGGCATTGGGTTATTTCATATCTTGGTTATTATAATAAGTGCAGTGATGAACATAGTTGTGTATGTTTTTGAAGTTATCCTTTTGAATTGACATTTTTGGTTACCAAATTAAGAAGTGGTATCCCTAAATCATATGGTAGTGCGATTTCTATTCTTTGGAGAGATTTCGATGTTGTTTCCCATAAAGGCTGAACCAGATGACATTCCCACCAAACAAAGGATGGCAGTTCCTTTCTCACCACAATCCTGCCTATATTGGTTGTTTCTAGACTTTTGGATTAGCAATGTATCTTTTAAAGAAGTATAATTATTTATATTTATAATATTAAATATTATAAATCTCTCATAATCAAGGCATTTAAACAACAGATATTTTATAATCTTCAGGTTATTACAGTAAGAGAACAATTCCTTTTTCTTTCTTTCCAACTCTCCCTCCTTCCCTTCCTCCTCCCTTCTTTCACTCCCTCCCTCCACCCTCCCTCCTTTCCTTCCTCCCTTCCATCCCTGATTTTCAGTCATGGCAGAATGACAGAGCAAAGAATCATCTCTCTTTTCTCGAAGGTCTTATTTTGTACATGTTTCGATTTTGTTTTAATTTTACCATTGTATTTATTTCTGCCACATTTTGGTTATTGTAGACTGAGAAGTGCTTGCAGTCTTACTACATTTCCAATGATTCTTAACATGTCTGTGCATATTTTATGAAACTTTTAACACATATGTTAACCTGACAGAACACACAAAAGTTGTTGGAACTGAATGAAAGCAAAATATTCATTTTGATAGGGTTGTTGTGGGTAACTACAGCATTTGCATTCCATTTGCTTTTTTTTTCTATCATCAATAAATACATGTTTACATTTCATGGGCATGGGGTTTGAGAGGAAACACAGAAAGTAAAGCATTTATATGTTTAGTTTTAGATTTTCTGGTCCTGCTTTGTAGTGCTCAGAGCTCTGTGCTCAGGCAGCACTCCTGTTCGTGGCCGGGGTACCACAGATGCAGCTATGTGCAAGACAAGAGCTTTACCTTCTCTCTCCAACCCCCAAAACGAGAATTTAAAGGGCTCATTAACTCCATTGGTATGTGGCCTGAAGGAATGTATTTGCTTGCTTGTTTGCTAAATGTTACTCACATATTTTCCCTTCATGTGTTTCCTGAAGTGGTTTGGGCTCGTTCATGTCCCTTTTCCTGCACTTTTGATCTGGGTCAGAGTTGACATTGACCCACTGTTCTTTGTGCTCCTGTATGTTTTGCCAAGTGAGTGTTAAGCTTCTGTTTCCTGTCCTGTCCTAACAGGTGAACTGGAGGATCATCATTGCTCAAACCCAAAACTTCTCTGGCAATTTTTTGGAGAGATTTTCATTCTTTTCGTTAAAATATCCACGCAAATTATTACTAAACTAGGTATAACACTGTCGTCCCGTTGTTCATCGATTTGCTCGAGCAGGCACCAGTAACGTCTCCATTGTGAGACTTGTTGTTACTGATTTTGGCATATCGAATACGCCACGGGTAGCTTGCCAGGCTCTGTCGTGTGGGTGAGATACCCTCGGTAGCTTGCCAGGCTCTCCTAGAGGGACAGAGGAATCGAACCCAGGTTGTCTTTGTGCAAGGCAAATGCCCTACCTGCTGTGCTATGGGTCCAGCTAAGCGTTATTTTTTTTCTCTTTAGAAAAATTGCTGTGGGATTTTTCTGGCCTGGCCTGCAGCAGTTTGTGCTCTATGATTGGAACCATGTTCTCAGCTCCTTGTTAATCTTGTCTATCTGGCTCTCACCAAAAGTGGACTCAGCGTGTGCATTCATTCCATGAGCATGTTCTGGTGGTGGGAGGCTCAAATGCACACAGCTTAGAGTCTGAGTGTTAAGTGAGAATATATGTCTTCCAACACATCAATAACATGCCTCAGTCAAAGCTAGTCTCTGCGCTTTGTGCTAGCCTAAAATAAAAATTTGAATTTTTATCCCTCTCAAAGCCTTCAGCCAGAGTAATTAAGCTCTGCCACAGTCCTTAGAGAGTGACTGATGATGCAGTTTTGAATGTGTGAAGCTCACAATGTCTGTGTGACAGCTTGGAGGTGGCAAGGGCCAGGTATGGCCCCAAGGGGTTGAACTAGGGAGGGGACAAAGAGCATTTCAACTTTGCCTCTTGGCAGCTCTGTGGCTTCTGATCTGTCAGATTCCCTTCCCAGTCACCGTGTAGACGGTGAAAAATGAGATAAGAAACAGGGCTGATGGGAACTTATTGTAAAATACCTAGTACAGTGACAAACAGATAATAAATTCTTAATAATAATCATAAAATAATGATACTGTTTGGTCCTCTTTATTTTTTTTCCTTTTTAGTTTCTCTCATACTTCCTCTTCCTCAAGAAAACCATGAGTAGGAGCCATAGTTAACTAAACTCAACTACAAATCTTAATAATAATTTTAAAAAAGCATGACATACGGATGGTAGTGGGGGATCTTCGGTACCTTGATGGTGGCAGAGATATAATACAACTTTGTACATCAACAGCATAAATGATGGGGCTAGGGAGATAATATGTTTTGTAAATGTATACCCTCGTGTAGCCAACTTTGGTTGACTTCTCAGCACCACCAGGTTCTTTGGCACCAACTGGTGTAGCCGTGGCGAGCTCTGAGCATCAAAGTCTCCTTGGGATCTTGCTTGAAATGCCAGGGTGGTTGATGGAGAATCTCCGGAAAGGCCCCAGGGCCCCCTGAGCACAACTTGGGAACCCTCCTGCTACAAGGATTACTGCTAACACTCTTGCAGTCATATAACATCACTTACCATTAAAAGACCCCAAACATTTAAATTGCCTTAAAAAGAAATATTTATCAAAAATAAAGGATGGATTATAGAACTGTCTAGATTTTTTGCCTTTCCAGATGTAGCTTGGAATTCAAATTATTGAATAAGGATCCCACTATCATGGAATTCTAAAAAGCAAAAAAAATTGGGGGGAAGGTACTTTTGTATATTTGCGTGCCAGACTTTTTGTCTTTCAAATAAGCACTGGGGAAGAATATACAGAGGGTTTGATCCTTAACTTAGTTATAAAATGTTTATCAATGCCCTTCTTAAAATGCTTATTTCTTTGTAAATATCCTACTATATTCACAAAATATTTTACTTTCGGATAATAGTAGATCATTTTTATTTTTGTATTTTCACATAGGAAGAGAGAGACAACTATTTTACATAGACTTCCCCATTTATCCTCTTCTCCTGGAATTCAACTCACCAAAATATATATGTTTAAAGTAAAAATAATAACTGGAACTGAACAGGCAAACATTATACAGTATGATTATAGCCTATTGACCTATTGATAAAGATCAATTAGATCATGCTGTCTGTTTAGATAGAAAAGTCATTGTGATCCTCCTATAAAAAAGTACCATGACTTATTCCTTTCAAAATTATTTATAAATGAATGTCCTAGTTTTACTGATTGCATTTCCCAATTTTAACTTTCTATTTTTAAACAAGTTCAGTGACACTAATATAGACTCCTTCTTCGTGCTGCATAGAGCCTCAATTTAAAATTTAAAACTCATAATAAATTTTAAGAATATGTGGAATAAGAGTACAGGAAATGTGATTCTTCATTTTGCTGGATGAAGACAGAGGGGAGAGCATAGTGGGCACAATAATGCATGTAAAGGCATCCGAGTCCTAAGGCACACTGACACTTCCCTAATGGACTGCAGTGCACATAAAAATAATTAATCATGTGGAGGAGGCCTTGCCAAGGTTAGGACTGAGGTCTCTGGTTTTTAATGGAAATGTTCCATGCGTGAACTAGAAGAACAACTTCCCTAGCTCAAGCATTAGAGCATCTGTCATACTTAACTCAGAGTAGTTCAGGAGTTCAGTAAAATATCAGATAGAGTTCAGCACTTTTATTTCTCAGGGTATTAAAACTATATATAATAAGGAAAAAAAGGGCTTGTGATGAACTACTCAACATAGTGGGTGGAACATGAAAGCTGTTAAACTCAGAATTTCTGAAATCTCAGGAAAAATTTTCCCCTATTATAGCTATTTCTTTCAGCAGGATTTTTACGCTGAAGTCACTTTATGCGTGTTTCTGAAGATACAGTAAATGGTGAGCAACTGCACAAAGAAAATCCTATGTTGCTGCACATGGAAGAGAAGTTACATAGAGTTTTCGTTGCTTAATTGAATAAACTAGGTTAACATACTATTTTTTTTTTGCTTTTTGGGTCACACCTGGCGATGCACAGAGGTTACTCCTGGCTTTGCACTCAGGAATTACTCCTGGCAGTGCTCAGGGGACCATATGGGATGCTGGGAATCGAACCCGGGTCGGCTGCATGCAAGGCAAAAGCCCTACTGCTGCGTTATTGCTCCAGTCCTGGTTAACATATTTTTTTAAATTTTTGACTCCTGGGGAAAACGTAGATAGGTAAAAGAATGTATATGGGAAGTCATCATAAACAATATTGTAAATCACAGAACCTTGATAACAATTTTTAAATGAGGATATGCAGGGATGCAACTGACTTAAATTGGCTACTTCCAGGGTTGGAGAGATAGTGGGGGGCATTTGTCTGGCTCATACTGACGGGGTTCCATCCCCGACACCACATACAATCCCCCAAATCCTGTCAGGAGTAATCCCTGAGCACAGAGTCAGAGGTAATCCCTGAGCATTGCTGAGCGTGGTGCCCAACACCCCCACTCCCAAATAAAAATCACCATAAATAAATCGACTACTTCCTTTGAAAAAAATTTTGTGGTAAGAGTTAGGCCCTACCCAGTGGTGTTCAGAGGCTAGTCCTGGTTCTGTTCTGGTTTTGTTTTCAGGAGTGACTCCTGTTGGTGCTCGGTGACCATGTATGGTGCTGGAGATTCAAAGGAGGGTTGATTGCATGCAAGGCAAAACCTTGCCTCCTGTACTATCTCTCTAGTTCTAGTTTCATCTTCTTTTCTTAATTTTTGCTTTTGTATTTGTTCTTGAGCCACACCTAGTGGTACTTAGTCGTTTAGTCGTTTCTGTGCGCTCAGGATTCACTTCTGGTGGGACTTGAGGGACCATGCAGGGTGCTGGGGATGGAACACAGGTTGGCCATGTGCAAAGCCATATCCACTATTACTTAGGCCTCCTGAAATATATCTGCTTAAGGTCTAGGCAGATATGGGGAAGGTGGAGTTCTACTTACAGAGTCCTGAGAAAATAGGAGGCAGTGTGGGGGCTGGAGCAATAGCACAGTGGGTAGGGTGTTTGTCTTGCATGTGGCCAACTCGGGTTTGATTCCCAGCATCCCATATGGTCCCCTGAGAACCGCCAGGAGTAATTCCTGAGTGCAAAGCCAGGACTAACCCTGTGCATTGCCGGGTGTGACCCAAAAAGCAAAAAAAAAAAAAAAAAAAAAGGAGGGAGTGTATTTTTTGAAAAGGCATGCTCAAAGTTTTGGTGAAAAAGGAGGGCAAAGGCACAGATGAAAAAAAAAACAACTAGATTTTCTTGGTCATCAAAGCTGAAATATTGATGTCAGACAATATTAATATTATTTTAATTTCTTATGCAATAATTCCTGGGAATAGTTAAAATCTTGTATTTAATAAATTTTGCTCAATATTGGTTTCAGGATCCGTTATAGAAACGGTCAGAGTTGGGATGGAAGTGGATATGACTAAAATGGGCAGATGTTGGTCAAATGAGTAGCTCAGTGGCTATCACATGTGATGATTAAGATGCTGTTTGAATTTTTAAATCTATAAACTGGACCTCATACTCCCATCATATTTTGAATTTCATGAGTCTCTTATAGTTTTCCTCCAGAATGTGGGGAGCTCTGCCCTCCACCCATGTTTTGCCCCACTCCCAAAGGGAAAATGGAGAAGGAGGACCAGACTGTAATTTGTACCACACCGCAGATAGCTCTACCTTCTTGCCAAGTCTCTTAGCCCGAACGCTCTGAAATTACTGAGGCTGAACTTTTTCTTCTTTTCCCTGTGCATGTTCATCTGCTCAAGATTCTGCTTTTTGTGGTTTGAAATTATTGATGATTATTAGGGAGGGGAGAGTGTTTCTTTTCCAAATCAAATGCACACAGAGAACACTGTCTGCCTCCCAAATACTTTTCTTTGATTTGTTGAAAAAGCAAGTCTCCAAGTGCAACTGTGGGGAAGGTAGGAACAAGGGGATCGATCATTGTATCCAATAGGCACTTGTGTTATCCGCTGCTGTGACTCACTCTCTCACCATCTAACCCAGCCTATGCTCAGTGGAGATTACATATTAATGTCTTGAGAGAGAAGGAGAGATGTGGTTGCGTGATCTAAGAAGAAATGAGAGGATTCGCCTGCATTTGAAAAAACTGACTCTTTGAAATAGTCTGGGCTTTCCAAAGCATCAATTAGCTCCAATAAAAATGCAAATCAAAGAAAACCTTCCTTAATCTTTAAAAATTAAAATCCAGGGGCTGGAGTGATAGCACAGTGGGTAGGACGCTTGCCTTGCACGCGGTCTACCCGGGTTAGATTCCCAGCATCCCATATGGTTCCCTGAGCACTTCCAGGGATAATTCCTGATTGCAGAGCCAGGAGTAACCCGTGTGCATCGCCAGGTGTGACCCAAAAAGAAAAAATAAAATAAAATAAAAATTCAGAGCTCAAGCCCCTCTTTAAGGTTCCCAAGCCCTGACATCCCCCATAAATTGAATGATGGCTTTTTAGCATGTCTATCACTTTAGGCCTATGGAAAGGAAACAAAGAAATCACAACTTAAAATACACATGTACTAGGCAACTTTTGAAGAGTTGCTTAAGTCACCCAAGGTATGTCATTATTTGAAAGTTGATCTAAATTTTATTAACATGAGCACTCTATCTAGATATAGAATATAATTCAAATATTGTCTCTGCTACTTAATAGCTTGTGATATACTTTGAACAGATTTTTCTCACCGGGACACCTTTTCTCTTCTGTAATTTGTTACAGCAGTGGAACGTAGTTTGTAGGGGGAACAAATAGGTCCACCAATGCAAAACTCCTTCTATTTACAAAGTACTTGTTACTTTTGTTATTATTATTTTCATCACTTTTTTTAAAAAAAATTCCTAGCTGTCTTTAATTTTCTTGCTTCTCTGTCTTAGAAATACACTTGTATGGCTCACCAAGAAATTAACTGAATTGCCTTGGACATAGACATCGCTTCTTGTCCAGCTTCTGTGTGCCAAGTCTGCCAAGACTCACAGTGTCTGTCCTCACAACTTTCTGCCTGGTCACTTGCAAATGACCTAAATATATGAAAGGCCCCTCAAGCCCTTGCCACCTTCTCCACTGACGTTTCTACTTCAACAACTGGCTTTCCCTTGATGTCTCCAAATTCTTTCTCTTTAAAATATGTTTCTGCTTTTCTAATGCAGCATTCGCTTGAGTTTGTTTTCTCTCATAGTTGTATGGGATCTCTAATGAATATTTAATTGCTTCCCCCTTCTTTCATTTGAGTTCTATTAATTAAGTGTGTGTATGTTTCCCTTTTCCCTGGTGTTCTTGAAGCAGTCTTTTAACTTGCAGCTACTTTCCATTTTAAAAAACCAATCTGCAATGTCCTCGTCGTCTTCTTCCCGCTCTCTCGTGTCTGCTTTGTCCCTCAGCCCCCAAGTAAAGCCATGCAAGCCTTTTGCTTCCCGGCTGCAACCCGCTGAGCTGTGTCAGAGTTCTCCCATCACCACGGAGTGGATTGCCAGAACCTTGTTCTAGCACAGCGCTCTTCCTTGTAATCCCTTCCTGTGCTGTAAACTCGGCTGAGTGCATTCTCCGCCTTCCTTGGGTGTATAATGACTTCCCCTCATGTGACAGAGCTTCCTGTAGGACAATCAGAGAGCTGCAGTGTTTGGAGGCCAGCTGATGAAGAATGCCTGCCAGCAACCTCCTTCCAAGAGGCTATTGTAGTGGAGGAAGGCTTTAGCAGATGACAAACAGCTTTCAAATGTCATGTTCCAGTTCCCACCTGGCGACTTGAAGTGCTGGGGTGAAGTCTGTGTGGCGGTGTAACTGGGGGCAGCCACGTTGCTAAGTAAGCACACTGCGACAGCTCTGTCTTACAGTATCCCAAGATGATTTATGTTGCGATTGCATCATGGGCAAAATAGCTGGTTGTTTTGGTTTGAAATCATTGTTTTGGCATCTCAGAATCTAGTCTTTGGGGAATAATTCTTTGATTTTCCTTTCTTCCCCCCATGTTGTTTCCTTCCGTTGAGAATGAGGCTATGTGACTTTCCCTCCAGATTTCTTAATGGGTGTCAAGTGTTTCTTAGATACTACTATAGTCAACAATGTATAGTTTCTGAAAAATGCCTTTGTAAGTCCTATTAAGAGCTGACTTCTATTGCTTGTGGCATACCACTTTATATCAAAGCCAGTGACTTTTGTAAGGCCATACAAGCTATAGCTGAGATTTGAGCATCCTTCCTTCTCTTCATTCACTTCTGACAGGCTACTATGGAAAGATGGCCTCAGCTTCCTGTTATAGTCACTCCAGGATTGTTCTGTGTAATAGGATTGGGATGTATAGGTGGAGATTGAGGGGGGAAGATTCCAACTTAAGGCAAATTGTGCTCTAACCAAGATCTGTTGCCTTTTTACAGTCAATAGACCCAGTCTGCTTAGCAAAGTGGAAGTGCACTCAATCCGGCAGCACCCCCCTGTTCATTTAAGCAGGGAGCTAGACTGAAGAGGTAGCAGCTCATCTGTGTGTAGACATCCTGTGTCAGAGATTCTGCTTCTACTCCAAGTTCTGCTCTTTCTAAAGATAGAATTACTTTTATTTGCTACTTTTAGCCTTTAAGTTCATTAAAAGGAATTAATACGTGTGTAAGAACTTAAGAAGTTTCCCAAAGGCTCATTATAAATTTAGTGTAAAAAAGAGTGGTGGATATTTTGTTTAAAAATATAGGGCTTTCATAAAAATTTTAGGACATTAATAAAAACATTTTCATCAGGGCAAGTTTAATGAGAATAAAGACATTTGTGAATGTATATCAGCTATATTTAGTTGACTCATACAAGAGAGGTCCTGGTATGTGTGCATACATGCCTGTGTGTGTGTGTATGTGTGTGTGTGTGTGTGTGTGTGTGTGTGTGTGAGGTGGGTGGTGCTGAGCTGGGGGAGGGAAGCGGAAATTGGTAGTGATAAGTACTGGAGGCTACCAGGAGGACAGGAAAGACAGTATAAGGGTTAAGGCATTTTCTTCGTATTGAGTTGACCCAGGTTTGATCCCTGGGACTGCACACTGTCTTGAGCACTGTCAGGGGTCACTTCTGAGCACAGGGTAGGAATATCCCCTGAGCACTCCTCAGTGTGTATCAACCCCACCTCTCCCAAATAAATACAGGCTGCCAGGAAGCATATATTCATAATTTATTTTCATTAGGGAAATGTTCCCAACTTGTTTGTATTATCTAATCCACTAAAATTTACTCTACTATCAACAGGATGAGCAGAGTAAAAGTGGGTTTGTTATATATAAAACAGAACTGAGTGTCTGCTTATTTGGGAATTTATATTTGTTTATTCACTCATGATCACCAGTCATATAGACTGATCAATGATAACAGGAAAGATTTATGAGGAACACTGCACACGCCAATGCCACCAGTTCCATGGAGAACATGTGCACAAAAGTCAATCTTCATGCAAACAGTAGAGTGGCATAACTTATGCTCTAACATCTTGGAATGTGGACATATAATCATTGGTTTTCTGTTGGTTTTCCCCTTGCTTAACATCACTGTGTTTAGAATCAGAAAGCGCCTTAGTGGCACCAACCTTCCACTGAACATGAATCCTTTCCATGTGTTACAAGACATCAAGTTGCAAGCACCGGGAACAGTGGCTCACCACTTTGCTAAGGAGATTAACTCTGTTATCTGGATGATGTAAAGAGAAGATCCTGGTTAGAACATAACTTGCCTTGAGTTGGAATCTCCCTCCATTAACCCCAACTTGTCTGCCCATTCCTTTTGCTCAGAACAATCTCAGAGTGATTAGAACAGTCACTACATATAATCTTATCCTGTGTTTTCCTTTATGTGCTTGTCACATTCCTACATTATGCCAGTGACAGTTTTTTTATTTTTAAGTTTTTAAATTTAAAATAAAAAAAATTTTAATGAATCACCGTGAGGTCCAGTTACAGACTTACAAACTTTTGTGCTTATGTTTTAGTCATACAGTGATTGAGGACCCATCCCTCCACCAGTGCCCATTCTCCACCATCAATGGTCCCAGTATCCCTCCCACTCCCCCCATCTTCCCCTTCCCCACCTCTTCCCTTTTATTCTCTCTCTCCATTTGGGTGTCATGGTTTGCGATATAGGTATGAAGTCAGTGCCAGTTGTTTAAATGTCTTTTCAATACCTTCATTAGCTGCAACTAGCCAACAATTTTACTTCTTAAAGAATACACTCCCAGAACCCTGGGCTTCCACCAGTCAGCATCAACCACACTGCAGTATAGATCAAGTAGTTTCCTGAGAAGCCAGCATCTGAGAGAGATGGCGTTTTGAGATATTACATTTTAAGATAACTTTATTCTTCCTGACACGTTACAGATGGCCTGATGGCCCGCCTCTATTCAGTCTTACATACTAGAAAGAAATTTTCTGAATATTTTTTTTTAGAGAGGAGAAAAATAAATTCCCTACCACTGGGTCACATACAAAGGATTAAAAATATGAGTGGGGTCATTCAAAGAGAGAGAGCTCAACCACTGTGCTCAAGCTTTGCATGAAGGAGTCCTGGTTTTGATTGCTGGCACTGCATGATTCCTCAAGTATGTCAGGAGTGACCCCCCTGCACCAATTAAAGTGTAGTTCCTAAGTACTGCCTGGTGTGGATCCGAAACAAAAAAATTTATTGGCTTGCCTTGTACATAGCAGCACTGAAAGCACAAGACAGCATTGATTAAAAACCTCAAATTTTTGTAGTTTTAGTAGTCTTTTAAGAGAAAGGCATTAAGGACAAATTTAGCCTCTTGTTTTATCTGAGAGTTTCCCTGCTTGTTTGTGTGAGAAAGTTTTTCTATATGACAAGAACCAGCACCAGAAGAGGGACATGACATGAGTGTCTCTGGGCTCTCACCAAGTTTATCCTTGGACTCATTTGAAATGGTTCAAACCAGAGTCATAAGACACAGAAATTATAGTAACTCTGAGGGGACTAGAGCTATAGTACAGTGGGTTGGACATTTGCCTTGTATGTGGCCAACCTGGGTTTGATTCCCAGCAGCCCATATGTTCCCCTGAGCATCCCCAGGAGTTCAGAGCCAGGACTAACCCCTGTGCACCACTAGGTGTGACCCAAAAAGCAAAAGAATAAAAAAATATAGTAACTGTGAGAAACATTGTAAAGTCTGATCCATTAAGGGTTAAGACGTAAGAAGCATTAGAGTTTAGGCCAAGAGCAGAGATCACTTCCTTGGAAGGATACGAGTACCTTTCGAGCCTTCAAGTCAGCCTTTGGATGCCATAGATTTCCCTTAAGTGGCCTCAGAGCTCAGCTGCTCCTTGGTTCTTTGCAGCTACCAAAATGCCTTATGGAGTTCCTGAAACAGAGATGAAGCTGCCTTGGGGAATTCCCAGCACTGCTTGCAAGATGAGGGGGAGAGTTGAGGTTATTAAAGGATTGAAAGCAGAGGCATAAACAGTCTACTTTGTCACTATCATTACAAATCTCAATCAAATTCATTTTTTTTAGTTTTTCAAGTAGTTTTGACCCTTAAGAATGTCAGATATTGATAAGTGATCTGTGTTAATTTCCTTCAACAGAATTGCATTTAACAGAGCATTCCTATGAGATATTTTGATCCAAAAGGATAAAACACCTCAATGGCAGATATTTAGAACTTGTAAGATGTCCCAGCTGAGGACGATTTTCCTGTGCCTCTCCTATGTCTCACACTGAAGTTCCATCTCTTCTGCTAGCCATGTATTTGCATGGTGTCTCTCTGCCCCCAGCTCTCTTCCCCTTTCCTGAGGTTTCTGGATTATTTTCTGACTTCCACGGTGCACATGCTAATCGAAGTAAGAGTGTGTAGAGGCCCGTGCAGAGTCTAGAGACGCAGTCCCTCCTTACTATTTAAAGTGGTACAAAGAACACACTAACCAGATTGACTTCATGTTTCAGATGTTTAACAAATGTTATGAGCCAGAATGTGTTTCTCAAATGTATATTTATATAGTTGAGCGCCGTAGAATGTGTCTTTAGGGTACTATTGTGAACAAGCTGTCAAGTCTAACTGGGTTATCGTCGGGGAAAAGCAATCCTTGTTGCACATGCCGCCTACAAACCTTGTAAGGAACATTCACTAATCGAATCGACTGGTTGGTTTCAAAAACATCAAGTACTGTGCTCTTTCTTCAGAAATCAAAAGCTTGGGTCTTAGTCAATTTGACATTTGGGAAAACTAAAAAAATACCGATTCAGTCAATTAACCAATTTTCTGAAAAATGTTACGTTATTTTCTCTAGGCTCTATTTTTAGTTATGTAATGGTAAAATATAAGTATTGACTTTTGGGAAAAGATAATATATTTGATTTTTAGTCCTTACATTAGAGAATACATAGCTTTATATAAAATATCCCAAATTGGTATAATTATGTCTAACATTATTTTCATTTTTTAAACATACATTGACATTCCTAAATGAAAATGCTACCCATTAAATTTAATTTTAAGGCTTCTTTGGGAGGAGAAGTATGGAATAGAAAGCAGCCTCAGAAGTATCAGAGTTTGGAGTAAGGGGGAACCATCACCACAGCTACTAGGGAAGGCTTTCTGAAGGAAGAGAGAGATTTGAACTCTGTCAGAGAATAGAGAGACTGACTCAAACAGGGGGAGCATTCAGGAAGGCAGGAGCAATATGGAAAGTTCTACACCTGTCTGGGAAATGACTGGTTTGGATAAAGTATATGTATATAAACAGCAGACTCATGAAGGAGGTCTTTGGGAAGAGCTGGAAATTTTTTTTTCTACCAGGAAAAATAGAGTGTCAGAGGCAATTTATTCAGTCATTTATTGACTCATTGGAATGAGACCTATTGTTACTGTTTTTGGCATATTGAATATGCCACGGGTAGCTTGCCAGGCTCTGCTGTGCGGGCTGGATACTCTCAGTAGCTTGCCGAACTCTCTGAGAGGAGATAGGTTTCATTCCCCTGACCCTGAAAGAGCCTCCAATCGTTGGGAAAGACAAGTAAGGAGAGGCTGTTAAAATCTCAGGACTGCATGTAATAGAGACTTTACTGGTGCCTGCTCGAGTAAATCGATGAACAACGGGATGACAGTGATACAGTGACAGTGATTGACTCATTTGTTTGACAACTGTTTATTGAATACCACCTGCATGTCAAATACTGTTGTAGATAAGGAAACTATAAAGGGAGAAGATGTGTAAAAGAAATAAGGCAAGACATCTACATAACATGGTGACATAGAGTATGTGGGTAAAGATAAAGTCTGGGAAGATTTTGGTGCAGGAGAAAGAGAGGATATTTACACATATTCTTGAGAGGGTGAAGGAAGTCAGAAGGAATGAGACAGATACAGAATGACCTCTCTGACATGTGTGATACAGATAAATCTAATAAGGGAAGAACAAAGACGAAGGCAACAGGAGCTGGGGACTGGTCTGTAGACGGGAGCATCATCTCACAGCAGACGTGTGTGTGTGTGTGTGTGTGTGTGTGTGTGCAGGAGGTGGGAGTAGGTTGAAGGGGTGGGGCACTCTGGTGGAAGGTATGGCAATGGAACACTAATTAAAAAAGAAATACTGGAAAAAGGCTTAAGTAGAATATCCTGACTTTCCTTCATTAGGTCAACAACTTGTTATTGAGCCCCTTACTCTGAATTACAGTGCCATGCTGTGGGGGGAAAACTCTGAGCTAGTGCAATGGATACTCAAGAAGTTACAAAACATCTACTTAGGATGTGTTGCAGAAGAGCTCAAGCTTAACACAGTCATTGCTCAGGGCCAAAAGGGGATGTGACCTTTCTTGATGGGGCAGGAAGCTCTCTCAGCTCTTCCAGCCTTCAGATCATCATTATGGACATTGACTGTCTTTGAACTTCAGATTTGCAGAAGTGCCAACTATTAATAGGCAGTCAAAAACTGAGTTTACTGTAAAAGGCTAACAAATATAGATCTGAAATATCATTGCACTGCCAAGCTCTCTTCTGCCCGCAAAAGCTTTGTTGGCCCTTGAGCTTCTTTCTTTCTCTTGCTCTTCTAATTAGGACAACCGAACACAAATGACTAAGTACAAAGCTACGTAGGGTCTATTGCAGACAAAATAGAGCATAGAGTGAGAATTAAACTGGTGCTTTTCCAGCCAGTTAATTAATTATTTTACATTTATTTATTAGAAGTAAACATTGTACTTTATCTTATTCTACTCTCTGGAAATAAAATACAGCACAGGGAAACATTGTCTAAAATGAACGTTTCCCCCAATGTCGATCAAGCCACTTTTCTTATTTTTAATTATTTGAGGTAATTTTCTGCTTTTCTTTTTGGGTTTTGGGTCACACCTAGAAGTGCTCAGGGCTTGCCCCTGGCTCAGTACTCAGGAATTATTCCTGGTGGTGCTTGGGGAAACATATGGGATTCTAGGATTAGACCCTGGTGGGCACTATGTAAGGTAAGTGCCCTACCCACTGTACTCTCTCTGGCCCCAATTGAAGTGTAATATTGTATAATATTCTTGGAATCATTGTTTTACAGTTACAAAGCTACTAGACCAATTCACCAGTGTTTTGAGATTCCCTCCACCATAATCCCAACATTATCCTTTTATTCACACCCCGACCTCACCTAGCTCCTTCAGTCAACTCAGTTTGTTTAATTTACATATTTAGTATTTACTGACTAATTTTTAAAGGACCAACCAATTGCACTTGGCTCTGAACTTTGCTCCTCTCTCCCCGAGCAACCCAGAGCATTTGGACTTAAATGTATTTTCATGCATGATTTACTAATGTTCTCTTTGGGAAATTTGAAACTAGGTTCTTCACTAATACAGGATTCTGACATTATGTCAAGAAAGGTATACTTTTGTTTAACAGAACAATAAACCAGTTGTGGTGTATTTTTGGAACTTACCTTTTGTTTGGGGGCCATACCTGGTGGTACTCAGGAATTTCTCCTAGCTCTGCACTCAGGGATAACTCCTGGCTATGCTTGGGACCATCTGATATGCCACGGTTTGAACTCAGGTTGCCTGTGTGCAAGGCAAACACCCTCACTGAAGTACTATGCTTCAGCCCCCGACCTTTTAAAAACTACTCCTGTAGGCAATAGTTTGAATGTCATCCAAATTCTGTACATGTCTTTTACAACCTTAAATAATTATAGAGCTGGAATATTTTTGTGATTTTTCCAACAATGTATTCACCCAGAGCACAAAATCTTGAAAATATTGTGCACATTATGGTTCTTTACATGCATGTAGTGGAAGACAAAATAGTTCAAAATTCAAGGAATTTCAGATATAATCGGAAAAACACTTGAACAATTCTGTGCTGTCAGTGATGAAAAAAATTAACTTGAATTTCAGGTCTTTCAAGGCTACTGTTACAAAATTTAAATGACCCATGAATGCAGACACACCATTGTGGTAATGATAAATGTCAGTTTACAGTGTCCACTATAGTGTTGAATTATTTATCTAAAATAAGCCCTAGTGGAATTGTTGTTTTGGACTTTATAATTTATTCTCATGTACAGATCTATTTCCTCTGACTTTAGTTTTGCTATTTGTTACAAAATAATCTACTTCACTTTCCTTATATATTTCCTTGACTATAGGTATTTTATAACAATAAGGTCATAAGATCTTTCATGACGTACACATATATTTTTTGGAGGGGCCCATAGCAGGCGATGCTCAGGGGTTAGTCCTGGCTCTAAACTCAGAAATTACTTCTAACATTGCTTGGGGTCCATATGGGATGCCAGAAGTCAAATCCGGGACAGTCACGTGCAAGGCAAGTGCCTTACCTGCCTCTCCAGTCTCACACTCTCGAAATTTTATTCCTGAATTCTAGCACTATTTTCCATTCTTCAATTTGGTTAATACATTTTCTGTATTCACTTATATAAAGCTGAATGAAGAATACATTGTGAAAGTAGAAAATGCTATCATATTGCAAGTGTAAGAATATCTATCAGAAAAGAGCAAGAAAATAAACAGCAATCTAATATTGGTGATTATGTAGAGTATAACATTTCTTCCTTTTTTTGTATGTCACAGAACATCAAATCTTGGGCCTCACACATGCAAGGATAATGATCTACCACTGATTTATACTGGCTGCCACATTTTTTACAATTGTTATTGTAAATATAATGTAAACTTACTATATTGAAATATTAGACTGAAAACATTGACTGAATATAAGCACTGGATAAAAACCCATAAGGATAATATGACATTTTAGAGTTTACTTATTGATAAGCATTGATATTGTGGAAGAAATTCTGCTTGTGTAGTCATAATAGCAATTAAAGATGATCATTTTTTCACAAGCTGACAAAGTACTAGGCATTGGGAAGGATGGGGGGGCACCGTGATAAACAAAACAGAAGTCTGTGACTAGAAAGACTTGTGATCTGGAGGAGAATAAACCATCACAACACTCTAGATTAAATTCTATAATGGGAAGTACAATAAGACCCAGGGGACTTGGACAGTGATTCAGTTATAGGAAACAGCAAGGACTCTTACAGAAGTTAAGATAAAGTTGATGTGGTAGGCATAATTGTAAAATGATCCCCAGTAAATCAAGTTTCTGTATAATTCCCTTCCCTTGAGTAAGGACAAGACCTATAATTTCTCTCCATAGAACATAGCAAAAGGAACAGGAAATTATTCCTAAATTAATTTATATTCTATGGCAAAAGTGCAATGATTTGTCATAAGCTTTAAGTCTCTTAATCTAGGGGCTTCAAATTAGCTAAAAGGGATGTCTTTTGAGTGGGTTGATAGAACGAGGGGGCTTTCAGATAGAAAACAGAAGAAAGAGAAATTTGTCTCCTGACTTTGAAGAAACAAACTGCTGTGTCGTGTCTAACAGTGAGGATGCTATTTGGGGTGGGCCCTCTGAAAGCTGAGAGAGTTTCCTGACACGAGAAATTTCTTCCTTCCAGCAAGAATTCAGGAGCCTCAGGAAATTGAATTCTGCTAACAACCATGTATACTTCAAAGAGATCCTGAGTTTTGGAAAGGAACGTAGCCCTGCTGACACGTAGGTTCAACCTGGGTACGAGCTTAAGTAGGGGACCCAGCTAGATTGCATTTCTACTCCCGAGCCACAGAGACTGGGACACGGTCAGTGGATAGTTAGCAGTTACGTTTGTAGTTCTTTGTTATGTACCAGTAGAAAGATAGTGCAACTGAGCTGTGGAAAATGGAACACAGTAAAAGAGCATTCCAGGATTTTATAGAATGGTTTAGACCACAGGCATTGTGGTCAACATTGGTTTAGCTTCATTTTTGTCCAGGTGACCCTGCCTAGGTGACGTAACCTTTCATTTTCCTAATCTGTAACATGAACATTATCATTAGCAGCAGCATCACAACCACTAATCACTTTATTCATCTTCACCATCATTCTTCTCTCATGGGCTATTGTGAACATTAAGGTGCACGATGCTGTCAAATGATTTCAAATAGAATAGTGGCATGAAAACACTCAGGATTCTAATTGGTCTGACCATTGGTTCCCATTATTCTCTCAAGAATGCTCTTCTCCATGATAATTAGTATTGTTCTCTGCTGCTATCAAGAGTTTATCAATCTTAAAGACTGAGTCTAAAATCCAAATTAATTCGGAGCAAGAACTCTGTTTTAATTCAGTTGTGTTATATATAATATATGAAATGAATGTGAAATAACATCCAGTTTATAAGGCTATTGAGGGTTAAAATAAATATGAAGTATGACACTAACTAAACATACTAAACACTAGGATTTCTTAAATTACTTAAGAAATATTTATACATACTTTTAAAAATAGATTTATTGAATATATGATAGTTAAGTAGTTTTATTTGTGCATATATACATATGCATAACAGTGAATAGATTATGGAGGAAGTCTCTCTAAAGGTTATTGAAACTAAGACATATTTTAATTGGTTTGAAATGCTTTAGGTGAGAAAAATACTGAAAACTAGTTTATATGTTAGATGTTCTGAGATTGTCCTTACAACCATTGTGTTTCTTAATTTAAAAATCTCTTTACAGTAATTATTTCCTAAGAGTGTGGATGGAGCCGAGCAGACAGATTTATATCCCTCAGGTCCCCTTCACTGATTATGTAGTTATTTGTTCTTTGATTTCCAAGGGCTGAATCATTGCTTTCTATTTTTGCAGTTCTTTTTTTTTTCCCTAGAAGAGCTTGCTTAGCTCTGTAAATAGGTCTTGATGATATTTAGTTGGCTGAAAGCAAGATTTTTCACATAATGTGGCTTATTATTACTATAATTTTCTAAACTTGGCTATTGCTACTGCTAGACCAAAACACGCTGAAAACTGGAAAATGCTGGAAGTTATGATGAAGAATGAGAAAGAGTCTCTTTATTTTCTCATTGTGCTCACACAATCTCTCCCGTCGATGCTCTGCTTATTTTATTGGCACTTCTGTTTCCTCTTTCTTTCTGTCTCAATGGTAGACAATGTTTATTGTTATCTTACAAATTATCCTTCAACTTGGCATTTGCTGTTGCTAATTGCCTCCTAACTTTTTCCCATTGGAGAAATGACTAGCAATTTTGTATCTACCTCCATACAGATATGATGGTTTCTCTTCATTATTGCCTAGCATCTATTACTTTCTTATACGCCATTTGACTTACAACACCCTTTTTTACATGAAGGAAGCAGAAGTCATTTGTATTCATATTTATTCCATTTTCAAGTGATAGCAAAAATGTATATTCAATGTTTTTTCTATGGCCACTTAGGTTAGGGAACTGAATTACAGTTACTAACATTCTCAGTAAAGTTTGGAAATTGTGCAGTGGTACAAACATGAGAGCCTCTTCAACACTTCTGGGACAGGTATCTGGAATCTGTATTTGCTTTCAGAGAACTGGATGAGATGCCTGAGTGTTTGGGGTGTGCTGACAATTTAGTGAGGACCCTTTGATGGGTCACTTGGTGGCACATTTCAGTTTGCATAGCTGAGTGCACTGACTGGTAGATCCTCCTTTTCTAGTATGAGATCACAGACAGTCACAGGATAGAAGGCAATAGAGGAACACTACATAAAACACAATAACATCATTGTTTCATTGCTTATCTGAGCAGGCAGTTCTACTCTGTTACCTGAGTTTGAATAAGAGATTCCATAGGCATATTCCTTAGGATAGTTGGTTGTTACTCTAATTATCATATGCAACACTGCTGGTTCCAGTTCTCTTTCTGGAATGAACATCATTTTCCACTCCTCTTAATTCCAAGCTCATTTCCTTTCTAGGCTATCTCTTCTCACTGTTGCAATAGTTCTATGTTTTAATCAAAGACCAGTCTATATTTCTCATTGATGAAAATCTCTTGGTCAGGAGTACAGGTTTTGGAGAAAGGGAAACTTGACTGACCAACACTGTGACAGATATTCAGCTCAAGTTTCAGTTTCCTTCCCTAAAACTGGGGTTAATAATACCTATTTCTGAGCCGGAGAGATAGTAGAGTGAGTAGGACTCTTGTCTTGCATGCAGACAATCCCCAGCATCCCATATGATCCCTTGTGCGCATCACCAGGAGTGATTCCTGACCACAAAGCCAGAAGTAAGTCCTGGGAGCAGCCAGGTGTAGTCCTCAAAACAAAAAAAAAATAATATGTTTCTTAGAATTAGCCTAAGGATTAGTAAGAACATTTAATCTGCTTAGTTTAGTCCCTTAAGTGACATAAGTTTTCAAAAAATGGTAGTTCTCAGCTATTAATTTTTTTTATAATGTAGGAGCACTGCTATTTATTCAGCATTGATTAAGCTGATTGAATTGGGCATAAACTTCACATTAGTTTTTTAAAAAATTTTAAATTTTAAAAGTTAGTTCACAATGTTTGACTACATTCAATATTCAAACACCAATCCCACCAACATTACACGTTCCCATCACCATATTCGAGATGTTTCCATCCCAAACCTCAATCCCTGTCCCAAAACACAACCGAAATAATATATTTCATATTGTCCATTATGAAGAACAGCTGAACATGCTTACAAAAAAAGTGTTCGTGTAGGAAACAGTGTGAAGATTGTTCTATTTTGGCTGGAGCCATTAAGATATTCTATAGGATATCACTAACATGTTGTTAAAGTTTGGGTGATGTGAGCTTTGGTATATATATATATATATATATATATATATATAAATATGTATGTATACATGTGTATATTTCCCTCTATGATTTGTTGCCTACTATCTGAACCCCATCATATGTGGTGTGATAATTATGGGGAATGGGTAGGGAGTATTTTACGATGTGTCCTGCAGCCACAAAAGCAGCCACGCAGTCCAGGAATATGTTTACTCATATGTGAGGCTCGGCATGAGCATGTGGGGAGCAGCCTTAAGCATGGTGGAAGTTGGGTTGAGGAGGTTTTTGGCTGCCAGAGTTGGGTCCCTTGGGGTGGAGAGGGCTCCCACCTGCTCCCCTCAGCTATTAATCTTTTATAAATTTGTTTTGGGGCCAGACGTGGCAGTGATCAAGGCTTACTGCAGCTCTGCACTCAGGAATTACTCCTAGTGGTGCCTGGGGGGCCATCTGCAATGCTGGGGATCGAACCATGGTTATCCCCATCAATGCAAGTGCCCTGCTCACAGTAATATCTCTTCAGCTCCTCAGCTATTAATTTTTTATGCTAATTAATTTTTTACAAAACGTGTATTTCTTATAATTGATTTAAAGTCAGCATTCCTTTCAGAAAAAATAGAATTCATCAGAAGAGACACTTCATATAATTTGGCATGTTCCTTCACTCCATCTAAACTTCTTGTAATTCAATTGTAAAGCAGTTGTAATTTGCTGCTCTGGTTTTACTTGTGCCAACTTATTTTATATTCAAGTGATCATGACTACTTAGAAGAATGTCCCATTTTTAGAATCAGATTTAGGGGGTTGGCAGAAATGGCAAAAAATGGCCAAAAATAAATACATAAATAATCAAATCAAAGAGACTTGGCCAGCAGAGAATCAGATTCATAGCAAGAAAAAAAAATGTTCAGAAAGGCGAAAATGGCAGCGGCGGCAACAGCCATGTGGCGAGAGCCACCTTCTAAGACTCCCAACCCAGAGGTATGAATTTTGCTGGGTTGTGGCTCATAGGCAATCATGGGAAAGGGGCATTACCGGCACGCCCTCGGCCCAGATAAGATCCGGAGCTCCTGCGAGTGAAACGGACCCTCTGCTCCTAAAGACTATGATCTGAGAGGTCTTCTAACCCATTTTGGCACCCAGAGCAGCTTCTTACAGAAATGTATCAAGACTGTGAACTGAGTTAAAATATCAGAAATCCAAAACCTGAGCTCATAGAGTCTTCATTCTCAGCAATGAAAAGAAATTATTAAATGATGCCTTTTCAGCAGGCCTGATTGTTGGGGGGAAATTCCAAACAATAATAGTGAGTTCTCTATTGAAATATTGAATGTATTCAAAGTATAGAGAGAAAAAGTGAAGATCATTAGCTACTTAGGTGGGGGCTGGGTAGGAGGGTGTATTTTGGGGTTCTTGGTGGTGGAACATGTGCACTGGTGAAGGGATGGGGGTTCAATCACTATATGACTGAGACTTCAACCTGAAAGCTTTGTATTTTTTTCATGGTGATTCAATAAAATAAAAACTTACAAAAAGTTCAGAGAAAAATTAAAGGGGCTGACAACAAATTAAATATTGTCAGCTAAAGTATTCAAAATGAATATTGCCAGTAAAAAAATATTTTTTTCTGGTGCAAGATGCTTTGTGGGCTCTGATTCTTCTTTTGAAAAGCTTAACTTATATGAATTCCCGTGCATTTTCTGACCTTTCTGCCTGGGATGCACCCCAGAGTCTATCCACAATAACCTACTTTTTAATTTCATCTTTCACATCTTCTAACTCTCTCTTCCCTTACAACCCCCATCTTTAGGAGTTGCCTTCAATACTTACTGCTTTTCGTGTAACCCATTTTCTGCATAAAATGTTTCACTGTATATAAGTTAAGACATATCTGTACTTCCTCTGTCTTTCCTATAAACAAACACATATATTGCCCACAGACTGGGGATTATAGACTTAATGTTTGTGTCCTTTCAAAGTTTATTTGTTGAAACCCCAATGTGGTGGTATTTGGAGGTGGATTCTTGGGGAGACAATCAATATAAAAGACCACAGAGAAATCTCACCTATCCCTTCTGACCTCTGAGAGACAGCAAATAGATAACTACCTACATCTGAGAACCATGTCTTCAACAGAGACCAAATTTGCTGGTATCACAATCTTAGTCTTTCCAACTCCAGTATTGTAATAAATATATAATATATGCTATTGCATATACATATATATATGTTTGTGTTTGTGTGTGTGTGTGTGGAGGAGCACACCAGCAGTGCTTAGGACTTCTGGGTCTATGATTAAGGATCACTCTTGGTAGGTGTAGAAATGTGTGTGGTATGGTGTGTTAGGAATGGAACCCAAGTTCAATTTTTTTTTTACAACCACATGTAAATCAAGTGGTTTTTCCACCATACTCTCTATCTGGCCTCTGAGATGTATTTTTGTTGATTATAACCCACCCACTCTGTGGTATGGTGAGAATAACCCAAATGCACTTCATAGTTACACCTGGCTACCTACACTAGAATCCAGTATCATACTGAGGACTCAACAAATGCTTATGATTGGCTGAAGCAACAGTACAGTGGATAGGGTACCTGCCTTACAGGTGTCTGGAGTCAAGAGTAAACCCTAAGCACCACCGAGTGTGTCTAAGTAATGAAACAAACAAAAATGCTTTTAAGATCAATAAATGGACAGCAAAATTAAAGTGAAACTCCCCGAGAAGAAATGTTTCAAAGGTCATCTCTTTTTTGTTAATTGCCAGTAGAACTAGTTTCTTATAGGCTGAAGCTTCTTCCTGGACAATTTCTTTAAAATTATTATTGTTATTATTATCATCATTATTATTATTGATGCAATGTGTTATATAACAGCATTAATATTTATGCTTCTGGTTTACAAAGCAATAGCACTTCCACCACTTGTGTCACTTTGAGTCCACTCCTTCTTTCCCTTAGCCTCTCCCTGACTTGGTAACCTCAGATTTTTTGTCAGAGTCCAAGCATTTGTTTTCATTGCTCATTGGCCATTTTCTTTTTTTTTTTGTTTTCTTTATATTCCATATGAGTGAGAACATCCCAAACTTGTCTTTTTCCTCTGACTTGTTTCACTTAACATGATATCCTCAAAATATCTACATGTTGGGTGCAAGTTTTTTTTTGCAGATAATATAATGAGTTTGCTTTGTGCAGTTATTAGCCTAGAGGTTTTATTAAGCATTGTTATCAGGATTTGAAACGTAACTTCTATTTAAGACTACTACCTGCTTTATAGCAAAGTGAATCTACTATTCCCAGTGATGTCTTCAGCCATCTCTCCTGTGTTTTCCCACTCACCCCTTGACTATAAGTTTTTGAAAACCAGAAGGATCATTATGGGCATCAAGTAATGCAAATAGAGTCAGCCCCTGGGAAGCCCCGCTCAGCTCTGGATTGGAAGCCATTCAATTGATAGACTTTTAGAATTTCTTTCTCATGTTTTTTCATCATTCACAACAGACACCTCATGGCTGTGCAAAGAGAGGTAAAGAGAGAAAATGCGAGTCAGGAAATGTATTCTCCCTCTAATCTACCTCATTTTTCTGGAGTCACCTATAAATGAGAACTGTGCTGAACACCTGATAGCTCCTCAGCTGACTTTTAGGAGGAGAAAATGAGAGGCAACACAAACTTATACTGACAAATGTGGTATACGTTTCTTTAAAAACAACATTTAGCACAGTGCATTAGTTCTTCTCTTGTATCACCAATAGAAACAAAGAAAAACTCAGGCAGTCATTTCAAAGGCAGTTCTAACTACCTCAATGAGTTTAACTTGTGATATCTAAGCTCCACTGGCCTGGCTTTCACTGCCATTTGATATCTACTTTGAAAGTATAAATATGAGTGACAGATGACACGCAAATAAGACTAAGACCAAGAAGAGAAACAAAAGAGACTGTAATATATGAATGTCTCAGAGATGGCAGATGTTAGCTGAAGTATTATCAAAGAAGCATTCCTGTTTGTGAAAATGTATCATCTTTCCTTCTGTCCCATTTCCTCTTTTCTTGATTTCTGATCAGATTTTCTGAACTTTTTAAGGCCTCTCTCTCTGTCTCTGTCTCTCCCTCTCTCTCTTTCTCTCTCGCCTATTAAACTTAAGTCAGTTCCCAGTGCAAGCACAAACAACCCTGTAAAACATTTTGTTCAATGAAGGATAAAGTAGATGACTTACTACATTATTATCGTTGCAAAAAAGCTATTATGTAAATATACAGGCTTACACGAGTTTGAATAGTCTGAGGCAAGGATGCAAAGAAAGGGAATACATACACATCTACAGAGCAATACTCACTCTGGCCTGGTTTTAGCAGACAATTGCATACCCTCACTTAAAGGGCAAAAAAGAAGCCATATGTCTATTTTAGTGATGCTATCCTGAAATGGTACACTTATTCCTTTTATTATATTTTCAAATAAATACATATGGGACCTGTCAGATGTCAACAGTGGCTCAGAAAAGAGTATGAATTAGTCACACTGGCACACAGGGCTCAGGAACAATGAACGGTGCTCTGGAAGACCCTTGAATACAAGCCTATTTGCCTCTTAATCCAAATGAATAATTAATGATAATTATCATGCTGCAGTTATTATCTGTGATAATAATATATCCGTAAGGTGAATAAATTCAATCTGCTACTATGCAGAAATGGCAACTCATAATATTCTTAAGAAATACAGATATAATTATCAGTATTAATGGTCAAAGAAAAAAAGCAATTTTTATGTAAGAAATTACAGCAAAAGGTCTAAAGTAAGGTGGGAGTGAATCCTGCTGATAATATTTTTTTCACAGCCCAATTCTCCCTGGCCCTGCTATGGTGATATCAGGGATATCGGGGTTCCCACTTTTGTGGGTTGGTTCCATTTAAGTAAACGCATTATTATGCTCTCATGCACTGCATTCTGCCCATAATCTTTCCATTATTGCTGCTTAGAAAATGACTCCAGTTAAGTTGAAAGATGCTGCAAAAGGGGGAGGGTGACATTGTAAGGCAGGTGGGGGTGGTTTGATCACCAGCTTGACAAGTTAGCATTTACATGGGAAAAAAAAGCAAAAATTTAAATAAATGTGAGGAAAAAAAACTTGGTTATTTGGTGGGAGGTAAAGTTAGGCCCATGTTGATTCGTGATGGTTGTAATAATGCTTCTTAAAATGCCTTAGTGCTGAGCTACATGGGGTCGGAGGTAGGATGAGATTGGGGGTGTGTGGAGGCTTGAACTGGATGGGTTGGATAGGGGAGACTGGGCTAATGGTGAAAGAGGGAAGCGGGCACTAGTGGAGGGTGTGGGATTGGCACATTCTACCCAGAAAACCCTACCAGTAACAGTATTGTAAATCATGGTGCTGAAAATAAAGATACCAAAATCAATCACTGTCACTGTCATCCCGTTGCTCATCGATTTGCTCAAGTGGGCACCAGTAGCATCTCCATTGTGAGACTTGTTGTTACTGGTTTTGGCATATCAAATATGCCATGGGTAGCTTGCCAGGCTCTGCCGTGCAGGCGGGATACTCTCGGTAGCTTGCCGGGCTCTCTGAGAGGGGAGGAGGAACCGAACCCGAGATGGCTGCATGCAAGGCCAATCATAGAAAGCCTTAATGACGTTGTGTCAGCTAGTGAAAGGGAGCGCAGTTGTGGCAAATGATCTGATTCTACCAGTTGTCATCATCATTGGAAACAAACTGCCTGGTTATCATCTGACCTGACTGTGTGTGTGTGTGTGTGTGTGTGTGTTGTGTACTCTTGCCATTTTTATTATTTTTCATTGTTATCTTATTGTAGTTTTAATTTGCATTTCCCTAGCGGTTATCAGTTTCAGGTATTTTTGTGTGTTGGTTTAACTCTTCTTTGAATAAACATTCGTTCAAATCTTTCTACTTGAAAAAAATTGAGTAGAATATCTTACTGAATAATCAGTTTTTTATCTGCACTGGATGAAAATCCATCATCAGATATATTTTTTCAGATGTGTTGTCCAAGTTAGGGCTTATGGCATCAGTTTTAGAATAGTGCACTTTAAATTTTTTTAAATTTTAATTTAATTTAATTTAATTTTACTTTTGCTTTTTGGGTCACACCCAGAGATGCACAGGGGTTACTCCTGGCTCTGCACTCAGGAATTATTCCTGGTGATGCTGGGGAGACATATGGGATGCTGGGAATCGAACCCAGATTGGCCGCGTGCAAGGCAAACTCTGCTGTGCTACTGCTCCAGCCCATAGAATGTTTTTTTTTTCTTAGAACCACTATTTTATTTTATTTTATTTTAATTTATTTATATTTAATTAGAGAATCACCGTGAGGGTACAGTTACAGATTTATACACTTTTGTGCTTATATTTCCCTCATACAAAGTTCGGGAACCCATCCCTTCACCAGTGCCCATTCTCCACCACCCGTAAACCCAGTGTCCCTCCCACCCTCCCCAATCCCATCTCCCCCCCACCCCACCCTGCCACTGTGGCAGGGCATTCCCTTCTGTTCTCTCTCTCTAATTAGCTGCTGTGGTTTGCAATAAAGGTGTTGAGTGGCCACTGTGCTCAGTCTCTAGCCCTCATTCAGCCCGCAACTCCCTTCCCCCACATGGCCTTCGACTACAATGTAGTTGGTGATCGCTTCTCTGAGTTGCCCTTTCCCCGGAACGTGAGGCCAGCCTCGAAGCCATGGAGTCAACCTCCTGGTACTTATTTCTACAGTTCTTGGGTGTTAGTCTCCCACTCTGTTATTCTATATACCATAGATGAGTGCAATCTTTCTATGTCTGTCTCTCTCTTTCTGACTCATTTCACTCAGCATGAAACTTTTCATGCCCATCCACTTAACTACAAAATAAAGAACAAAAGTTTTAAATATCTTGAGTCTGAAGTTAGCAAGCAGTGGAAAAATTCTGTAAATTGAGCTTTTACTCTTGGCTGGAGTGATAGCACAGTGGTAGGGTATTTGCCTTGCACATGGCTGATCCGTGTTCGATTCCTCCACTTCTCTCAGAGAGCCCAGCAAGCTACCAAGAGTATCGCACCTGCACGGCAGAACCTGGCAAGCTCCTCGTGGCATATTCGATATGCCAAACACAGTAACAACAAGTCTCACAATCAGACGTTACTGGTACCCGGTTGAGCAAATCAATGAGCAACAAGATGACAGTGACAGTGACTTTTAACTACTGTTATTGATTGAGTAGTTACTAAATATATGGATTAAGATAAACCTATGAAAGAGTCAGAGATAGTACAACAGGTCAGGTGCTTGCTTTGCACTCAGCTGACCAGGTTTGATACCCTGTCCCACATATGGTCCTCTGAGGAACTTCCCTGCATGGAGACCCAGCAATAAGCCCGGAGGCTCACCCAGTGTGGCCCTGTTCAATCCCTAGGTCCTCAAAAGTGAACCTATGAAAGCTATGAATATCGACTTAGGAAAACAAAAAGTATCAATAATAATACAGTCACAGTCACAGTCATCCCGATGCTCATCGATTTGCTTGAGTGGGCACCAGTAACGTCTCCATTGTGAGACTTTTTGTTATTGTCTTTGGCATATCAAATGCACCACAGTTAGTTTGCCAAGCTCTGGCATGCAGGCAATACCGATACTCTTGGTAGCTTGCTGGGCTCTCCAAGAGGGTCGGAGAAATCGAACACAGGTCGGCCATGTGCAAGGCAAATGCCCTACCACTGTGCTATCGCTCCAGCCCATCAATAATAATAAGAATGTGTAATTTAATTACCACCCACACTATTTTATCCACAGATTTTTTACCTAGGAGAAAAATATTTAAGGTTATACCATGAAAATAGAATTTTCTTTTGACAAAATGTTACTGACTTATTTTAATTCTATTATTTTTAACTTTATGCCTTTGATGTTTATAAGCAGAAATCATTACTATTTACTTGCTATATTTAATGATAGCATTGGGAAATACAGTCTTCTATTTGACACTTGTAGAATAAATATAATTATTAGAGGAAGGAAGCTTTGTTCACCATTATATTAACAACACCTTAAATATTAGAGAAATGTAAAACATTAACTTATGATAGAGTTTCATGAAGTCAGATATTTAAGAGTAAAATTCACTTTTAAGAGTAAAGTTTAGAAGGAATTACTACAAACCTTTCAAGTTTTATTTTCAAAAGCCTCAGATTTTCATGTTAAATATTAACTATATCTCATTACTGGGCTGGAGTGATAGCACAGCGGTTGGGCATTCGCTTATTATGCGGCTGACCCGAGTTCGATTCCTCCGCCCCTCTCAGAGAGCCCAGCAATCTACCAGGAGTATGGAGCCCGAGTGGCAGAGCCTGGCAAGCTACACGGGTGTATTGGATATGCCAAAAACAGTAACAATAAGTCTCTCAATAAGAGATGTTACTGGTGCCCGCTCAAACAAATCGATGAGCAATGGGATGACAGTGACAGTGATCTCATTACCGATTTGTTAAGTGAATGGAAAAAAATTATAAGGCCTGCTTTTTATAATTATGCTTAAAAATATCTCTTTCCTCTCCCTTTTTGTACTTTTTCTGAATTATCTTCTAATGTTCTTTATTCTTAGAATCCTCGGGGATTCTAAAAGTAATCTGGCTTCCACCTTCTAGGAGCAACAATTTACATAACAAAAAACTGGGTTTGATCCCTGGCATCACATCCCTACACTCCCCAGCATCAATAGATACATACAGCACTGGAGGCCTCCAACACCATCCCTGTAAGAACCCTATAGAGTTTGGCCCTATAGACTCCAAACACTCCCAGGACCACAAGACCCAAGCAGCATCTTTGGGATCTGACTTGAACTGACACCTGACTGAGTATTGCTGGGAGTGATCCCTTGGGTACCCTGAGGACCACTTGGGGACTGCCCCCAGATAAAAACTTGAGAGCCATCAAAAATTCGTTGTCACATTGGTCTTGGAGTGATAGTACAAAGGGTAGGGTGTTTGCCTTGCATGTGGTCAACCTGGGTATGAACCTAGCATCCCGAATGATCTGAGCACCATCAGATATGATGCCTGAGTGCAGAGCCAGAAGTAACCCCTGACCATTGTGGGGATGTGGCCCCAAACCATTAGTTGTCATGTTGAAAACAAAGTGTATATAATCTGTCTTAGAAGCTATGAATTACATATATTCTGTTTTTACTTCATCAAAGGAAAAAATAATTCCACTATAGGAATGCTTGTCAGAAGTCAGGAAAGGAATAATATATGAAAAGGACATCAACATCTTGGAGATCTTTTCACTAGACAATAAAAAAAGAGGATTGAAACTATGCTAAGAAAAAACTAAAGACAGACATTTGTTACTTTAAAAAATTTTTTTTTTATTTTTGGGTCACACCCGGCTATGCACAAAGGTTACTCCTGGCTCATGCACTCAGGAATAGCTCCTAGCAGTGCTCAGGGGACCATATGGGATGCTGGGAATTGAACCCAGGTCGACTGCATGCAAGGCAATGCCCTACCTGCTGTTCTATCACTCCAGCCCTGACATTTGTTACTTATGTCCTGTTCATGCTACTCCATTTGACTTGTTTAAAAGAACTATTTGTGGATTATAAGAATAAAACACATCTTTGAATTTTCTCTAAATATGCATATTAGTTAAGGACAAAGTTTAAGTTCTTACTGGGTCTAACAGAATTAAAACTCATACTGGAATGATTGGTCATGCAATTTCAATATCACAGTGTCTTTCAGTTGAAAAGTTGAAGCTAAGCTCTGGTCCTATGTATCTGGTATTTAAATATCATCTTTACAGGAGAAATATTTCTTGTCTCTAAATTTGAATAATTGATGAAGTCATATAGAATTAAAGATAATCAAGAATTGACTGAACTCAAAAACTAGAGAAAACATCCTACCCATTTCTTTCTTAGGTACTGAGAGATGAAAAGCTATTTTATTTTGAAAGGTAATGGAAAGTGAGTCTTTAGTCCAGCTCATTGTTTGAATAAATTATTCATTAACATTCAAAGTCGGAAAATGCCTGAACCCAATCCTTATGTCTTATGCACAGTTTAGATTCCATTTGTCTATGACCATGTGAGAGCCCCTGACACAAAGGAAGATAATAATTAAACCTTCCTGAACTTTCTCTAGCACTTTCAGCACCTTAGTGGGAGTATTCTAAATCTTCCCCCAAACTCTCAATTTTTCTTCTACAGACCCTAATTCAGGGCCACAGTTAGATGAAATTCTGATGAAATCTGATAGATGTGGAGAAAGTGCTTGCTATTGTACATCCAAATATTTGAAGTGTTTTGTAAACATTGGAGTGTTATGTTATTTAGTTATGACTCACTTATCATTCACAGCGAACCTCTGATAATTTATTTACAGCTTTTGCTTAGCCATTTGTTCCCAGTATATTCTTTGACTCTTGGAAATTTCAACTTGATTTCTCCTTGATTCAACAAATATGTAACTAGTCCATGTTTTGGTAACAGGAGATAATGTGTTCTGTGGCACCTCAACAGACAGACAAAGGGCCATGCCATAGTTTGATGTCCAATAGCCTGGAGCAAGATGACCTAGTTTGATTTTCACCATGGTTGTCTGAGCCAAAACTGTGTGATAAATGACTCCGTATTTAGCTCTTTGCATCTGCCTTTCCTTTCATCCTCTGATTAGAACCGTATACAAAAGCCCTACCACTCACCTGCCATCCCTGCCCCAGGGCACTGCATGCCATTGCTTTTTCATTGCTTCATCTCAGTGAATCTTTCCTGCATCCCACTGTCATTGGTTTTAGATGGTGAATGGTAAGTAAGGTTTTTAAATAAAAATGTGTATTAACAGTCAACTATTCTTGGACATTTTGGTTGTTTCCAAGTCTTGATTATATAAATAGTGTGAAAATAAACATTGAAGCACAAATGTCTTTTTAAAGTAGTATTTTGGGGCCCTTGCACTAGAGACCAAGAAGTGGAATATCTGGGTCATTCTGGCTCAATTCTTAGCTTTTTGAGGAGTTTTCATATTGTTTTACAATGAAGGTTGAAGCAGTCAGCATTGGCACCAACAGTGGTTGAGAGTTCAGATCACTGGATAAAGAAATTGTGACATATATACACAGTGGGAATAGTACTCAGCTATAGGAAAAGATAAAATTATGCAATTTGCTGAAACATGGAAGGAACTAGAAGATATTATGCTGTGTAATGTTAATCAGGAGAGGAACTGATGTAGAACTCATGATCTCTCATGTATTTTGGATTTAGAGAAACATGGTAAAGGAATAACAAAAGGCCAAAGTCAGTAAAAACTGTGATTTTTTCTATATAACTGAGCTCAACAAGGAGAGGGTGCAGGGTTTATATGAAAAAGAACCTTGGGACATTGGTGGAGGGAAGGAAAAAGTGGTGATGGGTATGGTGTTGGAATGCTGTATGTGTGAAACTCTACCATAATATTATAAATCACTGTGTTCAGTATATTGTGAAAGAAAAGAAACTTTCCCTAAAAATGTGTCATCCATTCAAGGACAATAGACACAATGGCCAGGAATATTGCTCCATAGTTGGAAGCCTGCCTAATGAGCTGGGGGAGAAGGCAGCTGGGATAGAGAAGGGGTCACTAAGTCAATGATGGTTGGAGGGATAGCTTGGGATTGGAGATGTGTGTTGAAAGTATGTAAAGGACCAAACATGATGGCCTTTCAGTATCTGCGTTGCAAACCATGATGCCCAAAAGTGTTAAGGTTTGTATTAGAGAGAGAGTATGGGGGAAATTGTCTGCCATAGAGGCAGGGGGAGGGCTCAGATGGGGGGGCATATACTGGAGACATTAGTGGTGGAGGATGTACACTGGTGGAGGAATGGGAGTTTGATCATTGTATGACTGAAACTCAAACATGGAAGCTTTGTAATTGTATTTCACGGTGATTCAATAAAAAAAATTCCAATCACCAAAAAAAATTGTAACTCCCTGAGCTTATGAATGTTAATTGGAATATTGAACACAATTTGTAACATATAAAAATTGAATTGATATGCCATGTGTCTGAAATTAACATAATATGATGGGTATGTCTCAATTTTAAAAATCAAGGAACTGTACAGGGGTCCAACAACTGAATAATAAGAATTCCATAAACTGAAGATCTTCTAACACCAAACAAGATAAATGAGCCATCAAGTTCTTCACCTACAGTGATTACCAATTGTGGAAGTCCAGACATTTTTTCAGGATTGACGGAGGAGATATTTTAGAGTTAGGCAGTAATGTACATATGCCATGACTGTAATTAAAATGCTTTCTTAGCACCTTTGACTAAATTTAAAATATGGCTACAGGAGGACTGTTTTATGTTAGGAAGCTTATCTCTTATTGGGGGTGGGGAAGTGCAATTAGGACAGAGAAGGGACCACCATGACAATGATAGTTGGAAATGATCACTCTGGACAAGAACTTAATGCTGAAAGGAGTCAAAGTGATATATGCATGATACCCTTTCAGTACCTGTATTGCAAACAATGATGCCTAATGGTGTTGGGCGAAGATAGAGGTAGGAGGAGAGAGAAGAGAGAGAGAAAAAGATATGAAAAGTATCTACCATAGAGGCAGGCCGGGGGATGGCTGGCTGACTGAAGGAAACTGGGGTTATTGGCAGTAAAAACGTTCACTGGTGAAGGGATGGGTGCTGGGACATTGTATGACTAAGACCCAATCATGAGCAACTTTGTAGTTGCGTATCACATGATAATTTAATAAAAAAATATGCTGAGAACAAAATGTCCAAAATTAGAATTAACTCCTAGATTTGGCCAAAAAACAGAGGGAAAGAAGTTGGATGGTAAGAATCTTGGTGGTGAAAAGACACTAGAAATTTGGTAAATGGTGCAGTGAACCTTATTCACAGTAAAGAGCATGAAATGAAAATCTGAGAATTTCCATAACATTATAAGAATAAATCCATTTTAAAAATTAAGAAAATATGACTGAGTTGGGCTGGAGCGATAGCATGGCAGGTAGGGCATTTGCTTTGCATGCAGCCAACCTGTGTTGATTCCTCCGCCCCTCTTGGAGAGCCCAGCAAGCTACTGAGAGTATCTCACCCACACAGCAGAGCCTGGCAAGCTACCCATGGCATACTCGATATGCCAAAAACAGTAACAACAAGTCTCACAATGGAGGTGTTACTGGTGCCTGCTCGAGCAAGTTGATGAGCAACTGAATGAACAGTGATACAGTGATGACTGAGTTAAAGTTGAAAGGACTTCTGGTTTCCCGGGAACTCATGCTGCTCCCTCTCCAACGGTACCTTTCAAAGGGAGTTGAAGGGAATATTCACCACGTGGAAATTTTAAATATTTCTACGAAAATTATTTTAGAGCTAGAGAATCAGATAAGAAGGCTGTAGAGAGTTGATGTTCTAACTTCCTCATCTATCAGGTCTGGCGTCTGACATCAACTCTGTGGTGTCTCCCCATGATGTTTGAAATTTGAATAAAATCTGAACTATCTGCTGATTTGACTGATCAGAACTGGCATTGTTTGGGGGAATTCCTTGCAGCTTCTGGATCATTCACCTCTGTCACTTCACCAGGAAATTTCATTGACAAGAGAAACCTCCTAATACACATATATTGACACAGTTTGGCAGAGGGGAGACTTTTTAGGTGTTATGGTCTGGTTAATTCTAGATTTGAGTCACATAAATTTTAATTGATCATCTGTTGAGTTCATGTTCTAAGAAATTTACAGTCTAGGGGTGCAATGACCTTCTAAAAATTTTAATAATTATACTAATTACTTATTGGTTATGATTTGCTACAAATATTCATTTACTAAATTTTTAGAGAGATATTTATTGTATTCAAAGCAATGTACCTGGAGCCAAGGATACTGGGGACAGCAAGCATGCATGAAATATCATCTCTGTTCGTAGGGATTTTGCCTCTGGGATAGATAGTTATTTAAAGAAATTGCCAAAATGTCAAGAATTAAACTCCAGAAGAGATGGCTGTTACCTAGTGCTCTGGGTCCTTTAGGAAGGGGTCCTATAATTAATTGTGAAGGTATTGATCAGGCAAACCTCTACTGAAGATACAATATTTGACTTAGATTTAAAGTGTGCGTGATGATAAGGAATCTATAAGGTAAAAGATAGTCTGGGTAGATAGTACTTGTCAAAAGTTGAGGGAATCGGGGAATTATGAGGTAATGGAGGAATTTCCAAGGCCTGGAAAACTGTGAATTTGTCCATGTACAAGAAAAGGTCATAGTAAATTTGCATGAGGTTCACCTAACTGCCTAACCATATAAGTGACATCAGAGGCTAGTTCTCTTCTTTCATACCTTGGCTGATTTTGGTCATCTTATATTGATTTTCATAAGCAGTTTTTCATTCTACCCATTAGAGCAGAAACATACCTCTATATTTGAAGAAAACAAAAACTAACCTCCAAAATGAGCTAAAAGATCAAGGGTAGCATGTACAAATTATGTAAAAATAATGCAAATAAAACAGAAAATATTGATGTCAATATAATAAATCTGATCTTTTTAGAAAACCGTTGTTACTGTTGATCAAGTTTTTAAAACACCCAAGATACAAAAGTACACATATGCCTTTAAGATGGTAATTTTCAGCTCTGTTTTTAATTTTTTTAAACATAGTTTTTGAGGTTCTCAGCTATATTTCTTTTATATACTACTATTCCTTAGAGTACTAGATATAGAAATCCAAGGGCACTTTTGGCTCAGAGAATTGGACAGGAATTTTACACTTTGGCACATTGACACTTCACCCAGCAAATAATTATGGGTTGGCAAACGTAATTCAAATTATAACAAAGAAATGTGTGCAGAGATTTCCAATCTATTTTGGTGGCCATGAATGTCACATTTCCTTCCCTTTAGACAAAAAAGAATCCTGTATTCAATACCTATACAATTCGGGTTTTAACATTCTGTGATCTTGTGACTTTGTACTTGACACAATTGGAATTTTTCATTTTCTGTCTTTAAGTGTCAATCTTTTCCCTTCATTACTTCCAACCCGGAATAAGGTTTTCTCATTGATATTCCATCCTCATAACCTCTTGCTATTTCTTCACTAGGTTCCTCTCATCCCAGAACATCTTTACCTACAATTTGTTCCATGCAATCACCTAATTTCTCTCCATCCATATTTCCATTCATTTCCCTTTTTCATCCTCATGGTTTTATGGACCCTGAACTCCTCTGCTTTCTTATCATCCCTAATTAGCATGTATCCATGGTAACAGACAGTTGCAGAGCAGAATCATTCTCTGTACCAGTTATTGCTGAGTAACCTCTGGGCCTAGCAAGGAGGGGCCTTGACCTGATTAAGACAGGAAGACTTTTCTTCTCTTGGTAGGAGAGGATCCATACATGCCAAAGAAGGCCTTGCTTCCTAGGGGAAAGAATAAGTCAATTTGGTTGAATAGGAGTCTACACTTGGACTCGGGCATGCAAAATCAAATTATAAAATAGCTAACAAAATATTAGAGAAGATGAGCAAAATATATAATTCTGATACACTTCCCTGATAGATACATATTAGCAGTGCTTTGACCTATATATGCTACAAAGCAACTGGTAGCAAATATTTGGTAGATTTACCTTTTAATTTTACATGTAAATTTTAAAAAGTGTGCATTGAGAAGTTGAATCTAAGGCAGAGTAAAACTACTCTTTGTTTTATTAGGTTTGTTTATTATATATAAAAAGCTATTTTCACTATTTTCAGTTATATATTGATCCATAACACATATTATTAATTAGCTAAATTAGTGATTATAAATTAGTGATTATAGTTTGCTATTGCAGGTTTTTTTTTTTTACAAATTATATGGTATTCATGAAATCACGAAATCACGAAATCCGTTAATCACCAATTTCTCAGGCGGGCTCAGTAACATCTCATTTCGTCCTTTCCCTGAAATCTTAGAAATCTATCTCGACTCGGCCTTCCTAATGATGTTGCACTGGGGGCTCTTCAGGGTCAGGGGAATGAGATCCAGCTTGTTACTTGATTTTGCATATGAATACACCATGGGAAGCTTGCAAGGCTGTCCCATGTGGGCAGGAAACTCTCAGAAGATTGCCAGTTTCTCCCAGAGGGAGAAGAAGGCTAAAGATAAGCACTTCTGAGAGCTTGCTTTTAAGTCTCTCTCTGGATGTTGGCCGTTGATGGGTTTACACACACCTGGGTTCCTCTGCTGGTACCTTCATGCATGAGGCCTGTCCGAACGTGTAGAAAGGAGCCTCCAGCATGGCTGTAGCTAGGTTCCCATGGTCTTCGGCCGCTGGGAGCTCTGCTCGGGGTGGGGAGGGAAGCTGGAGCCCATCCCCTCCGAGGGGCCCTGGGGAAGTCAGCCAGGTGTTCAGGCAAGAGACTCTAATATGTACTATAATATCATATGTTGTGATTTCTCTCATATGGTATTATAGAGTACATATTAGAATACTTTTTTGGTATCATTTTCATTGATGAGGCTAGGGAAATATTAATATGACAAGTTGTTGAGTGCCTATTAAGCATTCAGCAATATACTGTGTGATTTCACACATTGTCTTTAAACCACATAACAGCTCTTTAAGGAGAGACATTATGGCTCTCTATTAGGACATTCCAAAGGTTCTGAATCTTGTGTTTGAAATGGGGATAACACCAAGTATATATGTATTGTATACTGGGCTGGAACAATAGCACAGTGGGTAAGGCATTTGCCTTGCCCTAGTGCAGACTTCCCAGCACTGTCTGCTTCATTCTCTTGATTCTCCTCATGCTTCTCATGCCATGTTCCCTAGGATGCTAAAAGTGCCCACCATTATTATGTATTTTGCCAGTTGATGGGCTGGATCGATAGCACAGTGGTAGGGCATTTGCCTTGCACATGGCGGACCCAGCTTCGATTCCTCTGACCCTCTCGGAGAGCCCAGCAAGCTACCGTATCTCGCCAGCACGGCAGAGCATGGCAAGCTACTTATGGTGTATTTGATATGTCAAAAACAGTAACAACAAGTCTCACGATGGAGACGTTACTGGTGCCCAGTCGAGCAAATAGATGAGCAACAAGATGACAGTGCCAGTGCCAGTTGATAAGGTCCATGTTAAATTAAAGAGTAGGAGAAAATGAATCTAAATTCCTACGAGCTGCAACCTTCCCTCTCATCCTTTTGTCACCTTTAATGACCCTCAAGTCTGGAAGGGAAGTTGTTATTAGAAAATGTTCACTATTTTTATAGGACAACTTCCAGGTAAAACATTCATATATGTCCCTACAAAAGGTGATTGGCAACATGATTGCTTTCTTTTAATGTCTATACCTCCTATAGGCAAATCAGAGCTGCAAATGCTGTATCTTTGTCTCAGAGGTAGCATGTGAAATTGTGACATTCCCTTTGGAATGTGGAGTCTGGACACTAACGAAGACATCACAACAAAACTTAACCACTGCATTCACAAGTGCTAGGGTGTTGATTGTCTGCAAGTCTTAGCATTACTCAAGAGGCAGAGCTGTTCCTTTAGATCAGGCAGCGGTGTGAGTTTTTCGAAGGCTAGAAGGCTTTTGTAGCATGAATAAAATTTTAGTGAGGACAGAGCAGGCTGTAGGCTGCTTGTGCTATAGTGGCGGCCAGCAACAGGAGTCAGAGAGACAGGCTCCAGGGAAGGCTCAGAACGGTCTCTGATTCCTAATAAATCCAGAACCCAGTGGGGAAATGAAAAAAAAAACAAACAAATAGAGACTTTATGTTTCATCCTACCCCTTTACATTCCAGGCAAAAAGTTTCCAATTTACTGAAATTCACTCCCACACCAGGTCAGGAATCAAGAGGACAAAAAGCCTGAGGATCTACTCCTAATGGCTAATTGGAAGAGGCTGTGTCTGAGATATTTGGTGTCAGAACATGACTTGTTTCTGCCTTTACTTTGAAAGGCAGCCTTTCATGTGACTTAGGAAACTCAATCCTCAGAACCGTGCCATTGGTGCTGTGGGTGTTAGAAGCAGTTGTAGAGACCCCCCACTGTTATTTATTCTCTGTTTCTGTAGTTAGGACCCCCCACAAGGGAAAGCCCTATGATCAATGTTTGATTTATTCCCCAGATGAATTTAGCCTTGAAGATGGAGATCCCCCCAGTTTCTTGTCTTACCACAATGTGCCTTTTAATTAGTTGGTGTATGACTTTCCAGATTTACCTCCCATGACTTCATTACCTTGAAACAGTACTTTTCATTCTAGAAACTTCCTTTATCCCCTTTGGTCACATACCTGGGCCCATGTTTCTCCTGCCAGGAGAACCTTGTTTGTTTCTCCCAAACACCTACACTCTTTGCTGATTTGGTGCATGTCTAATTGAGCTGAGAGTGAGTTCAAATGAAATCTTCCCATGAGAAGCCTTTGATAACCTCTCCAAATTTAATTACTCCATTGACTGAACACTTTAGCCATTTTGTTGAGTTGATTTTTGGGAAGGCTCTTTGGACTCACATAAGTGAGTCCACAGGGCTCACTTATGCTGTTCAGGAATCTCTCCTGGAGGTTCTCAGGGGACCATGTGTGGTACCACGAAGGGAACCCAGGTCAGTTATGTGCAGAATTCCCTGCTGTCCTATCTTCTCTGTTTCTGTTGAGTAGTTGTTCATATCCTTTCTCTGAATACACCAATTCTGATTCAACATATTTTCTATGAGTGACTGTCAAGGATCTGACACTGGAATTTTGACTTTTGTGTAGAGCATTTATTATATATTCTTTTCTTTTCTTTTCCTTTTTTCTTTTTGGGCCACACCCAGCTGTACTCAGGGCTTACTCCTGGCTCTGCACTCAGGGATCACTCAGTGGATTTGGGGCATGATATGGGGTACTGGGGATTGAACCTGATCCAATCACAAACACCTTACCCACTGTGCATAGCTCCAGTCTCCAACATTTATTATATTTTTTCATTGATAATAAGTCTATGGAAGAAAAGAATTACTTGGGGTTGAGATGTGAAGGTATAGCATTCTGAAATTACTTGACTCATAGAGAAGGATAAGCTTAGAAATAAGGGGAATTTTTTCAGTTAAAAAACAGAATAATGCAAAAGTAATGATGATCATTGTTGTTTATGATCTCTGATCTCCTCAGTACTTTTTGGAAAATGTTCAGGAAAATTGTGAACTTCCCTTGTTAACTCTTGTTAAAATTGTCAACTCTCTGCCACTCTGTATATTAACAATTTGTCTCCTGGGTCTCTTTGAACAATTTATTTATTGATCTATTTTAGTGGTGCTGGTGATTGAATCCAGGGTCTCAGACATGTGAAGCAAGTACTCTACTTCTGAGCTATGTCTCCAGTCCCTAAGAACTTTATATTTTACCACCATTTTTTCTGAGTTTGGGGAACCTCTTGTTCCTTCTGTGCTATCAGGACACAGGCTCATGCTGCATGGCTACCTAAGCCACAAACAAATTATTGTTGGTCACTCATTTCTTTTTTTAGTGGGAGGTGGCACACCCAGTGATGCTCAGGGGTTACTCCTAGCTCTGTGCTTAGGAATAACTCCTGGAGATGCCTGGGGGACCATATGGGATTCCAGGGATCAAAACCAGGTCAGCCAAGTTCAAGGTGCGAACTTTGCCTGCTGTACTATTGCTTTGAACCTTGGTCACTCACTCTTTTTATAAAGCAGAAGGTAACCATAAGCATGTCCACACAAGTACAATAAGTACCACTATAATTTTGATAGACACTTAAAGTGAGATCCAAATCAGGAGAACTAGGTGGTCAGTCCCATGAAATAATCAACTATCAGAAAACTAGCTTTCAGGGATCACTAAAAAAATGATGGCTGGAGGAACGAATTGGGATGGGAGATGCATGCCGAAAGTAGATAATGGACCAAACATGAAGACCTCTCAGTGTCTGTGTTGCAAGCCATAATGCCCAAAAGCAGAGAGAGAGTATGGGGAATATTGTCTGCCATGGAGGCAGGGGGAGGGTGGGAAAGGGGGGTATACCGGGGATATTGGTGGTGGGGAATGTGCACTGGTGGAGGGATGGGTGTTTGATCATTGTGAGATTGTAACCCAAACATGAAGGCTTGTAACTATCTCACGGTGATTCAGTAAAATTTAAAAAATTAACAAAAAAGAAAAAAGAGGGGGCTGGAGAGATAGCACAGCGGGTAGGGCGTTTGCCTTGCACGCGGCCGACCCGGGTTCAAATCCCAGCATCCCATATGGTCCCCTGAGCATGGCCAGGGGTAATTCCTGAGTGCAGAGCCAGGAGTAACCCCTGTGTATTGCCAGGTGTGACCCAAAAAGCAAAAAAAAAAAAAAAAAAGAAAAAAGAAAACTAGCTTTCAGTTGTACTCCTATGATGGTCAAAAATTGCGTTTTGAATTAGACAGCTGCTTTTAATTGATATCACAATCTGATAAAAATGAGTCTATCGGTCAGATCCATCCTGTTGCAAATTTTTATAAATAAAGTTTTATTGTAATACAGCCTTGCCATTTATTTACATGTTGTCCATGACTGTTTTCTTGTTATGATGGCAGACTGTCAATGAACTGTTTTAATTGAAAAGCCCTGTCAGGCATAGTAAGATAGGCTTTGTGTCAGATTTTGCAACTGGGCCACTAGTCATTTAAATTCCACAGTAAGGCCATAAAGATTGAGATAAACAGCTTGGGCTAAATCCTAATTCTGCTACATTCTGAGTTACTTTGAGTAATGCTACCCCTCTAAGTCTTAATTTTCATCAAATGAGAAAAATAGATGCACTGACATACTTGGCTGAGGCAATGTTTATCACATAGGATATACTCATTCAATTACACACTCATAATTGCAGATTAAGAACATTAGTTATCTCATAGGTAGTATTTAACCTACAAAACGCATCATTTTCTTCCAGTGCATTTCTGTCTTATAACTCAGTTTATATACTCTTAACTCTTATTTTCTAGTTGTTTATTGTAATAGAAGTTGACTGACAACTTTGAGAACCATGTAAATTATTTTTTCTGATGTGTGTATGTGTGTGTGTGTGTGTGTGAGTGTTGAAAAGCTATAACAAATTGGACAGGCCATTGCTTTTAAATTTGTGCAAAAAAGTCCCATTCAATGCCCTAGAACGGATGACTGGTTGAGGAAACTTTGGTACATCTATACAATGGAATACTATGCAGCTATTAGAAAAAAGGAGGTCACAAATTTTTTATTTAAGTGGATCGGCATGAAAAGTTTCATGCTAAGTGAAATGAGTCAGAAAGAGAGAGACAGACAAAGAAAGATTGCACTCATCTATGGCATATAGAATAACAGAGTGGGAGACTAACACCCAAGAATTGTAGAAACAACTACCAGGAGGTTGACTCCATGGCTTGGAGGCTGGCCTCACATTCTGGAGAAAGGGCAACTCAGAGAAGGGATCACCAACTATAATGTAGTCGAAGGCCATGTGGGAGAAGGGAGTTGCGGGCTGAATGAGGGCTAGAGACTGAGCATAGTGGCCACTCAACACCTTTATTGCAAACCACAACAGCTAATTAGAGAGAGAGAACAGAAGGGAATGCCCTGCCACAGTGACAGGGTGGGGTGGGGGGAGACGGAACTGGGGAGGGGGGGAGGGATGTTGGGTTTACTGGTGGTGGAGTATGGGCACTGGTGAAGGGATGGGTTCCCGAACTTTGTATGAGGGAAGCATAAACACAAATGTGTATAAATCCGTAACTGTACCCTCATGGTGATTCATTAATTAAAAATAAATAAATTTATTATAAATAAAAAAAAGAACACACACACACACAAAAAGTCCTATTCAAAGTAGTCCTTCTATATCCAAAGAGTTAAATATCATCCGGGAAGACTCAGAGGGCACTCAATGATTTCAGCGGGAGTCCAGACACCTGAGGTGGAATCTAGCCTGAAGAGTTTTAATTTTTTGTTTATTTTTTAACAAGATAATAAAAGATGGTATGTGTGGTTAGGATGTATCAATGTTAAGTATACTTGCTATCTGGGTCAAGTACTACATTATGACTGAAGTTCAGAGCAAAGACTTATGCTTTTCACTAGAAGCCCCAAAGATGCTTTCTTGTTAAGTGAGTGAGCACAGCTGTGGCATCTTGGATCGCAAACAGACATACTGAATAGAAGAAAGGGGTTTCACTGAGGTCAAAAGGGCAGTCAAATATGCATTATGACTCAAAAATCATTCTTTACCTCTCATTTCACCTGAATTGTATTTTTTTTTGTTGAAGGAAATGTTAGTATAATAACTTAACAAGTTTTCTTCTAATAATATTTTTATAGGAAATCTCACATGCACTACTTCAGGGTTGTTCTGCCCAGAAAGTGAGATACATGGTAAAGAGAAATGTAGAGTAATGGGTTGGCTTTGAAAATGGATGACATAGGTTCTAGTCTCTGCACCTATATGTGTGATTTTAAGTAAATAATTACCTGTGTAATGTGTGATCATTTTATTTAATGACTATCTGTTTTACTCTCAATAGATTCTTCAATCAACAAATGTACTTAATTATAATCTAATTCTCATGAACTTCTTTATCGACTTGTTTTAAAAACATTTCCTTCCTCAAGATCATAAGAATAATATGCTATACTATTTTCCTTTAATATCACTGTTATCATTATTAGCCTTTCACATAAACAACTACCATCATTTGGAATAGAGTTGATATATGGTATAATATAAAGTTAATTTCCTCTCTGGATATTAGTTAGCTAATACTGGTACCTTTTATTGAAAGACCATTCTCTTTCTATTGTTTTTTAGTGATACCTTTATTATAAATCAATACCTGTACTTACAAGTTTCTATTTCTGAGCTATTTTCTTCAATTAGTGTATTTGTCTGTTACTGTATCATCACAACCATGCCTTAATTGCTGCAGATATATAATAATCATTGGCATTCAATAGAGAAAATTATTTAATATTTTTTCTGTAAGTGTATCTTGATTATTCTTGGGCTTTTGAATTAATGTCTAGGTATAAATTTAAAAGTACATTTGGGTGGGGGAGAGCTGTATAAATCTTTGCTCTGAACTTCAGTTTATAATACTCTTCCATCCACAATCAATAATTATCCTGTGAGACTTGTTTTTTTAGTGTAGGAGTACTACTATTTATTCAGGCACTAATTAAGCTGACTGCAATAGACATGGATATTAATTTTTTTTCTTTTTGGGCCATACCCGGTGATGCACAGGGATCACTCCTGGCTCTGCACTCAGGAATTACCCCTGGCGGTGCTCAGGGGACCATATGGGATGCTGGGAATCGAACGCTGGTCAGCCACGTGCAAGGCAAATGCCCTACCCGCTGTGCTATCACTCCAGCCCCATGAATATTAATTTTTAAAAAAATTTTAATTGAATATCCATGAGATAGACCACTATAAAGCTCTTCATGATGTGTTTCAGTCATATAATGATCCAACACCCATTCTTCCACCAATGCACATTTCCCACCACCAATGTCCCCTGTTTCCCTCCCACCATCAGCCAACAGCCCACTCTGCAGCCCCAGTCTGCCTCTATGGCAGGCTCTTTTCTTCTTTCTCCCTCACTCTCCTTTTCCTTCTGTGGATTATAGTTTGCAATACAGGTTCCAAGAGGTCATTGTGTTTGTTCAGTGTATGTTTCTATTGGAAAGGTAAGGCCGGGGCAGATTTTTAACTGGGTGGCAGATTTGGAGTGTGGATGTGACTGCCAAAACTTCCAGAAGTCCAGAGAGGTGGGGGGAGTTAGCTTATCCCGATTCCCAGAAAGCCTGGAGATTCAGTCACAAAACTCACATACCCAATTATACCTTGGTCAGGCCCGCCCTGAGATGGTAGAGTCTGGCTGGGAGCATGGTGGCGATTTTGGATTCTGGAAGCAGTCTGCTGGGGGCTCTGTTTGGGCAGGCACAAGGCTAATCTGGCCCCTTCTGATTTACCCTGGTCTGTTCAGCCTTGTGTGCACCTGAGATTTATTGTGGCTTTTGATTTCTTTCAAGACTTATTTATGGGTCTCTGAAGCAAGGCCAATAGTAAAGCTTACATGGTGGCACTGGAGCTGGTTCATGGGGGTGAGTGCCAATGCTTCCAGGAGTGTAGAGAAGTGGGGGAAGGCAGCCTGTCCCAATCCTAAGAAAGCCTGGAGATTTCAGCCACAAAATCTGCATACCTGAAGTTCCTTCTTCTTTTTTTTTTGACTTCTGGGTCACACTCAGAATTGCTCAGGGGTTACTCCTGTCTCTGCACTCAGGATTACTCCTACTGGTGCTTGGAGGACCATATGGGATTCCAGAGATCGAACCTAGTTTGGCCATGTGCAAGGCAAATGCCCTCCCCTCTGTACTCTCTCTGGCCCGCATATCTGAATTTTCAGCAGGTTAATATCTCAGCGAGGTTCATCCTGAGAAAATGGAATCTGGATGGGGGCGTGGTGGAGAGTTTGGATTGTGTGAGTGAATAGCTGCCAGGGGTTCTGCTTGGGTGGGCACCAAACTAACTACCCACCTCCAATTTACCCTGGTCTCTTCAGTATTGTGCAGGTCCTAGATGAACTGTGGCTTTTGATCTCTTTCGAGGTTTATTTCTGGGTTTCTGAAATAAGGCCAATAAATGAGCTTGTATAGCTTGGACAGCTGAGATGGAGGTGGTTTGTGGGTGTGGCTCCCACATGCCTAACTTTTGGTTGTTTAATTTTTCAGGAAACTTGGTCCCGAGTTATTGGGGTCTGGCATAGTGCCAATTCTGGGGTATCAGGCAGCCTGATCAGGCTGCTGAAGCATTCCCCGCTCAGGTTCCTGTAGAGACTTGAGATTTTATAAATTCCCCTTAGTATTATTTTTTTCTGTAGTTTGCTGCTAAAGATTTTGTATTGTCATATTTATATTGAGATATTTTAATGTCATTTCTCTAGTACATACAAATTCAATTGATTATTGCATATTAGTATTCAGGAACTTTGATTTTCATTAAAAAAATTACTATGGATATTTTCAGGCATGACAAATAGAATTGTGCAACAAAATCCTCTTACCCATTGGTCAAATACAGCAGTTGTAAATAGTTTTTTTCTTTTTGGGTCACAGCCAGCAATGCACAGGGGTTACTCCTGGCTCTGTACTCAGGAATTAGTCCTGGTGGTGCTCAGGGGACTATATGAAATGCCAAGAATAGAACCCAGGTCAGCTGCATGCAAGGCAAACACCCTACCCGCTGTGCTATCGCTCCAGCCCCAATTGCAAATCGTTTTTAATCTCATGATTTCATATTTAATCTTTGTAATTTTCTATGTGTTATTTTGAAATTTCAACCTTTGCAATCATGCTATTTCAAACTAGTGACAGTTTTTTCTTCTAAGATTATTTACTTAGTTATCTTGTTGCTAGGATAGTAAAAAAATGTTGGAAAGAAATGGTGGGTCCTGGGAGACATTCAAAGTGCTGGGATGCATGCTTTGCAAGTAGGACTGTAGATTTGACGCCAGCACCACATGGGCCCCTAAGCACCACCAGAAGCAATGATTGAGTATTGCATCAAGAGTAGTCTGAGAATATTTTGTGAGCTAATTAATAAACAGAAAAAGAAAAAATGAGAGTGTCCGTATATTTATGAAACTGTTTTCTTATCAAATGACAAGTATGAGATAACATGTTTTATGCATTTGATTTTGGGGCTCCTTTTTGCCATACCCAGTGGTTCTCAGGGATTACTCCTAGTTCTGCACCCAGAAATCACTCTTGGTGGTGCTTAGGGGGACCATAAATGGTGCTAGGAATTGAACCTAGGTTGATCACATGCAAGTCCAGTACCTACAGTAATCTTTCTCTGGCCCCTGTATTTGATTATCTTAGAAATATGTTTTAACTAAGTTAAGACATGTTTATATGCTTGAGCAATGATAGTTATAGCTGTAGTAAATTAAAATGGGGCTTAAAAGACTGCTAAAACCATGTCAATAGGTAGATCCCATATTGATAAATGATTGCACATTTAAACTTAATAATTGTTGCTTATATTTATGGTGACCTATATAATTGAAAAATGTTTTATTTGCAACATAAGGTATAACTACCTATGAAGTGGCATATTTATTTAATTTTCAGTATGGAAATATCTTTAACAAATTTCAGCTCTGACAGTTATCTGCTTTTCAGCAAATTTTACTGTTCTCAACTGCACATAGAAACAATAGGAAATATGAAAGAATTTTAGCTAGATTTAAATGCTAACTTTTTTCAGTAGTTTATTAGACTGTATTTTATTTAACAATCTAGGAGGCTCCCAGCAGTTCCAATGTAATTTCAGGTACAATAGGGAATTTGACATTCTCAATGGGGCTGTTAGTATAGCAAACCTTGCAGATGAATTAAGTACATTTAATCGCATATGAAGAAATCACTCTTCAATTGACTCTGATGGCATCATTTTTCCACAACTGAATGGGGTCACTCAACATTGTTCTTATTATTCCTAATGTTATAGAAAATTCTCTCCTTACCATAAATCTATGACTGTCAGAAGAAAGCAACTTAACATGCATGGCATCGCAGCTTTCATCGTCTCCCTAGAACTTTTCTCCTCATCTATTATGTTTCTATGAAATTCTATTTCATAGTCCTAGAAACTTCAGTGATTCTTGTCAGCCTCTGTATCTGGGTCCTTGTGTTCTGTGCAGTATCTACCGTGAGCTCATCCCTTCTCCTTTGCTGTTCTGTTTATTATCTGCCTCCCTCCCTCCCTCCCTCCCTCCCTCCCTCCCTCCCTCCCTCCCTCCCTCCCTCCTTCCCTTCCTCCCTCTCTTCCTCCCTCCTTCTCTCTCTCTTGCCCCCCACTTCTCTCTGATTTCTCTGCACATATGAAACCTTTGTAAATAGCTCTGTAATATTGGACCTAATGAATCAAAATGTACTGTTGCTTCATCTTAACCAGAAATCAGAATTGGACTCATAGCACAAGATGGAGGACTAATTGGAGATGTGTAAGAATGGAGGCAAAATTACTTATGAATCTGAGGATCATACTGTGGAGGACAAGGAGGCATGTTCTCCAAAGGGGTAGAAATTGCTGAGGTGCCTGAATCAGAATCTAGGTTTGGTGGGTCAAGATGGAGATGGGGGAGAAGATACAGGGTCTGACCAAGATACAGGCAAAGCTGGCTATTGTCATGTGATGAGGACTTGCCTTGGGAATTTAAAAGATTTCCAGAAATAATGGGATGAGCGGAGAAATAGCAATAAATTATAAGATGAAAGGGAATAGATGAGAAGAAAGAATAAGACAAAGCGGGGTGGGGAGAAAGAGAGAGAACAATCAGGGAGCCATTTCAGCTAGTTTAGATTCTTCCCAAGGCTGAAGACACTTAAGGAAAATGCATAGCTTGGACTTTTGAAATTATCCTAAGTGTTGCTTACTTAGGCCAGTTAAAAATCTAAAAAATAAGAGCAAACAACAATAATAGTCATGCAATAAGGCACCCATGTCTCTTTCCAAAAATGAATGAAACATAAAATTCATCCTTCATTGTTTATACTTAGGATATTCTAAAGCAGTTAGCTAGATATTTATATTACCTTATAACTTAAATAAACCACAGTGAGAGGCTAGAGAGGCATAAAGATGCTTAAGTAAGAGATTTTAAAATTCATTAATTCACTTATTCCGAAAATATAAGGGCTTATGCACTAGGACTACTCTCTTAAAATACATTGGAATAAAATAATTGATTTAATTTAAGATTCAATTAAGATTAAAACAAGGTAAGCAAAAAAGCATGTGCATTTTTAAACTTCCCCATAGTTTGAGAAAATTAAGAACCAGGTCTGTAGCACTGTAGCACTGTTGTAGCACTGTCGTCCTGTTGTTCATCGATTAGCTCAAGCAGGCACCAGTAACGTCTCCATTGTGAGACTTGTTGTTACTTTTTGGCATATTGAATACACCACGGGGAGCTTTCCAAGCTACTCTTTCTTAGTAGCTTGCTGGGATCTCTGAGAGGGACGGAGGACTTGAACTCAGGTCAGTCGCATGCAAGGCAAATGCCCTACCCATTGTGCTATCGTCAAAATCTTTCAATCACTAGTTTTCTAGATCCTTATTCAATTAATTCGGGTTCAAGATACTATATGTAAAACCTAAATATTATTTTACATGTGAGTATTTTTGTACTTTTCCGCAGATAGAAGGTACAAAAATAAATATAATGGAATTCTGGCCTTACGGCACCATTTTATACTTCAATGAACAGTTAACAATGATACAAACATGGCTTGCATAGAGCACATTGCAGGAAACTCTAGAGTAGAGGCGACTTTATCCCTGTCCTGAAAGGGATGGAAAAGGCAACCCAGAAATGATGTCTGAGGCAGCTTTAAGGGTGTGAGTGTTCTTGGTGGAGTGTCTAGTGTCTGGGAAATCTTTCCTCATTTCCCTTAATGCTGTCATCTTGCTACAATCTTCGGTTCCCATCCCAGACCTCCCTGGAATTAAGTTTTCTTTCTTTCTGGGCATAGTAGAGGTTTTTGTCCTTCACTAATCTCCCTTTACAGTGATCAACTTTGTGAAGATGCCAGAAAGAGCCTTCTGGGATGCTGGAGTGTTCTGACTCTTGATCTGGGAGTTGGCTGGGTAGGTGTAAAAATATGTGAAACTCTATCAAGCTAGAGGCTTAGTAGAATAGCTTCTGCTTTTTTACAAAATGCATTTTGGGTCTCAAAGAGACAAGGAGAAACCTCCCAGCTCAAACAATATTGCCGTGTCAGTTCTATGTTATATTTTATGTGATAGTTTATCACTTAGAATCAAATGTAGTCTGGGTTATTCTTTGATAATTATCTATAGGAGAATCTTTTTTTTTTTTTAATTTTTTATTGTGGAAAGTTACAAAGTTACAAAGTTTTCAGGTTTAAATCTCAGTTATACAATGCTCGAATACCCATCCCTTCACCAGTGCTCATATTCCACCACCAAGAATCCCAGTATAGCTCCACCCCGCCCCCTCACACCCCAAACACCCCCACGCCCCTAGCCCCCCCACCCTAAGCCCCCCCCCCCGCCTGTGTAACTAATAAATTTCACTTTACTTTCACTTTGATTGCATACAATATTTCAACAAAACTCACTATTATTGTTTGGAGAGTCTCAATATAGGAGAATCTTTAAGAAAACTAGATTATAAATGCCAGTCAAGACTTTGACTTTGTATTAGGATCATGCTTACACTCCAATAGGGAATCCTCAGTGTCTTATATTGGTAATTCATGAACCCACACACAATGTGCAACTGATTTTATGGTATTTTTAGAAACTTCCTTTGCATGCAACCATGGAGCATGTTTTTATTTTATTTTATTTTCTCTTTGAGTGCATTGCAAAGAGGATAATTCTATCATTTCTTTTATAGTTTCTAGAAGAGTGAGCTGTATATACAGTCTGAGTACTCTATAAATATTGCTGAGAGTGGTTGAGTGAAAAAATCTAGAAAGTGTTTGTTTCTATTTTGATTTGTCAGCTTCTTAGAATAGAGAGGACAAGGACCTAAGTTGTACTTGTAGGGATCTTATTTCTTCCCTACCCTTTACACAGATTAAAGAGAAGAAGAAATAAAACAATCCTGAAGGTTGATTGAGGGATAAAACACCCACAGAACAAATTTGACTTATTCAACTTTTATGAATCTCCAAATAGCAGGTTTAAGTAGATTTGCTGGAGCTTAGATCTCATGTCTGCCAGGCAAGATAACTTTTAAAGAAAATAGTTCTTTGCATTTTCTTAGGTCAAAAACTAAGTTTGTAGTTTAACTTTTGCTCTTAGAAAATAGTAGATGAAAAAAAATTATGCCATTTATGTAGTGATTGCAGAATAACTTCAATATGAGAACTAATCTCAGCTAAAGCATCTCAGCTGAGCCTCCACAGATATATCAAGAAAGCTAAGCCAAGATTCTTTTTGTTGCTCAAATTAGGTGATAATTGAGGTTGGCACAAGATAAAACTCATTGAGTATTTTTAAATTATTTCTAAGGATTTCTTCATTTTAGTGACTTCTAACCATTTCTCCCATCTTATTCAGACTGTCCTATGATCCCTTAATGCTGGTGTGAACCAGGGCTTCCTTCCTTCCTTCCTTCCTTCCTTCCTTCCTTCCTTCCTTCCTTCCTTCCTTCCTTCCTTCCTTCCTTCCTTCCTTCCTTCCTTCCTGCCTGCCTTCCTTCCTTCCTTCCTTCCTTCCTTCCTTCCTTCCTTCCTTCCTTCCTTCCTTCCTTCCTTCCTTCCTGCCTTCCTGCCTTCCTGCCTTCCTTCCTTCCTTCCTTCCTTCCTTCCTTCCTTCCTTCCTTCCTTCCTTCCTTCCTTCCTTCCTTCCTTCCTTCCTCCCTTCCTCCATTCCTTCTTGTGAGGAGGAGAGAATTTGAGTCATACATGGCATACCCTGGGTATTTTCCTGGTTTTATGCTCAGGGATCATTCTTTTTTTTTTTTAATTTTATTGAATCACCATGTGGAGGGTTACATAGTTCTCAGGATTATGTCAGTTATACAATTCTCAAACACCCTTCCCTTCACCAGTGCCCATCTTCCATCACCAACCCCCCCAGTATACCTGCCGCCCCCTCCCACCTCCCCAGTCCCCACCCTTGTACATGATAAGTTTCACTTCGTTTACGCCTTATCTCGATTACATTCCATGTTTCAACACATAACTCACTACCGTTGTTGGGGTTTCCCCCCAAAAAGAAAAGCAGTCCTATTGCCAAGGAGGCATTTGATAGTTCTCCACTGCTAAGAATATAGAGATATTAAGTCCCGCTGTTTGTTACATAACTTTTCTTTTTCCCCCTTGCCCCGCGCCACCGAGTTCACGCCTGTTTAGTAATCGCCACGCTGCCTGACAAGGGAAAAAAAAACGAAAAGGATGGTTATTTCCCGTCATCGGCAGGCGTGGGGCTCTGGCTTAGTTGGTAGACTAGTAGAGTGTCTGCAAGCAGTTTCTGGAACCGAAGGTCTTGCGCTGGTATCGGCTCCGGCTCGAGATTCCACCAGCGTCCCACTGTTCCATGTACATAATTTTTCCCCTTATATCCCATTCCCACGCCACCAGGTCTGTTTGCTTAATGGACATCACACTGTAGTTGACGACACGCCGCGTTTCTTCCCGAGAAAGACGAAAATTTCTTCTCAGCCGGCGTGGGGATATAGCTTAGTTCAGTCTAGAGAGATGGCTACCACTTTGATTGCCGTCAATATTTCAGCAACAGACTTACTATTCTTGTTAGGATCTCCCACAAAAGTCCGACCCATTAAAAAGGGACATATTACATATTGCTGATGCTAAGATGACATTAGGTTGTGCGGCCGCGGCAGCGGCCGCGCGGTTTTGGGTTTCTGTATAAAGTCCAGGGAAAGTACAACCAGAAATAACATCACTACAAACTTTTACCCTTTTATGGTGCTCATAAGATGGAGAAGCCTAGAGAGAGGCTCGGCGTCTCCATTTTGCGCTCAGGAAAACCGCGAATCCTGCGCTGTGCTCAGGAGGGAGGAGTGGAGAGAGAGAGAGAGGTTAAAAGAATTGGGGGATGCCCGGTTCCCACTGTTTCAGCGCACCATGGGGTCTCTGGTCCCATGCCGGAATTAGTTCAGTGGGCTGTTTGGAGTCCAAGGGCGCTTCCTTGGGCTCTTCCATCATGCTCGCTCCACAGCAGGGTCCAAAGGGCTCAGGGATCATTCTTGCAGTGTGCAAGGACCATAAGATGGTGCTAGGGACATAATCTGAGTCAGCAGCATGCAAGGCAAGTGCCTTAACTCAGCACCATGTACTATCTCTCTGTCCTCAGAACTCCTTTCCTATATGGCCCCACCTTGGATTGTGCCCATGTCTTTCAGGAATTCAGGCTATACCTTGTATTGATTTCATCCTTTTTACTTTGGATCCTGTTTTTTTGTCACCCAAAGCTTACTTGATCCTAGAAGCAAATTGTGCAGATGTGTTTATAGTTGCAATTTTCCCAATGAGATATATTGTTATACTATGCTACCTCTTTCTTATTTTCATAAATCAAAGGTACATTATAGTGCATTTATAGAAAATTGAGAAAAGTCAGCAATACAGAATATAATAAACAGTACTTATAAATTTTTCCCCAATAACTACCATCACCATATATATATATAGTTGCACAGATATATGCACTCAGACATGTAATTTGACTTTATAATTTAAGGAATAGTTGGAGAACTTATAATATATATATATACATTTAAATATGTTTCCTGTCAATAACTTTCTTTAAAATGATCTAAGAATATATGCATAAAATCCTCTAGATTTCATTAAATCCTCACCTTAAGTTAGCTTATTTTTTATTGTCAAATTAGTTGACAATATACCCATTAAAAATTTAAAATAATATACAATGAAAGTAAATTTCCCTTCCATCTAAGACTCCTAATCACCCATGTAGGCAATTTCTATTAAGCATTTCTTCTGCAACATTCTATGCTAGGGGCTGTAGTGATAGTACAACAGGTAGGGCATTTGTCTTGCACGTGGCTGACCCGGGTTCAACTCCCAGCATCCTATATGGTCCCCCAAGCACCACCAGGAGTAATTCCTCAGTGCAAAATCAGGAATAACCCCTATGCATCTCCAATGTGACCCCCCAAAAATGTAGTATATTCCTTTTTACACAAATGAATATACATATACTGTTTTGTATATTTATTTTGTAAAATTATCAGAAAGGTTTTGAGGGGCTTCTTTTGGTTTAGAATACATAGCATCCATTTATTTTTGTGTGTGTATAAATAGCATTCATGATTTGAATGTATCAAATTAATATAATCAGTGTTTTATTAATTGAGTCAGGCTGTTTCTCCATTTAGACAACAAAAGTAACAACAAATACTCCACAGCTTCTATGTGTTGTATATGTGTTGACAAATTAAGGCTTTAGTAGATCTGTTTGTTAAAATAGTATTTTAATGAGGACTGAATTTACATTTTGTGAGGATAAAATGACATTGTCCATCTTGCCCCTACCCTCTTGTTTTTGTTTTTTTAATAAGAAGTTTTTTAGAAGAACATCTAAGTGCTTAGGGTTGACTTTAAAGGGGTACCAGTTCTAGTTTCCTGAGAAAGCTGAGCAGACAGCACTTCTCTAGAAAATACCCACTTCACAGCTGTCTGAAGTTTTGTATTGTGAGTGCATTCCAGAGAGACAATTCAACCTTAGGTCCTTCACTAAGAAGGACACCATGATTTGCTCAAATTTCTTAGCCATTTTCTCTTCAAATATTACATCTGTTTTTCTTATCATAATTTTCTTTTCTTTCATTTTTTAGGGGGGGAAAGGAATTCACAGCAACACACACTGGGGTGTGAGGGCCTCTTTCACAATACTTGATCCAATTACATGGACCTTTGGTTCAATACTTGGTCAGAACGTGCAGCGTTTGTTGGTCTCCGTGGTGCTTGGGTGAGTCTGGGGGCATCCAGTACCAGAGCTTAAACTTGAGTCCTAGAGTATGCGAAGCAGGTGCTTTTGCCCTTGGCACTGTCTCTCTGGCTCTTTACCATGCTTCTCTTGTGTATTTTTAAGTAGGAGCCCTAAGTGGGCTAGCAGTGCTTGGGCCCAGGGTGCTCCAAGATTATTAGAGCCCCATGCAGTGGTACTGGGCAGAAGGCATACAGTTCTAGGGATTGCATTCATGACTTTGCTCATGCCCTACCACTTGAGCTCCTTTTCAGGCCCTCCTAGTCTTGAAGCATTTTAATTTCAGGTATGTTATTCCTAATTCTTTTTATTCAAAATATAGACTCTGGAGCAGTTGATGTCTTGGATTATGATCCACAGTAAAGGGTCAATAAGTATTTTTTCATCATTTAAAATGACATTTATTATATATAGAGAACCTTAAAGATTACAGAAACAAAAACTATTTAGAAAGAATACCCCCATATTCAAGTTGGAGGCTACAAAATCAATACACAAATAAAAGATACATTTCCATTTATATTCACTTCAAAAAGTCAAGTGCCTAGGAATCAACAGAGAGGGTAGATAGTTTTATTTTAAAAATTGTAAATCATTATTCAATGAACTAGAAGATAAAAGAGAATGAAAAAATGTTTCTTGTCCACTGGTTGAATGTTGCATAAATTAAAATTGTTAAAATGACTATCTTAGCCAAAGTAGCATAGATTTCAATGCAATCCCTTCAAAATTACATTGGAATTCCTCTAGGCCTTAGAAAAATACTACTAAAATTTAACATATCATAAAACTCTCAGAATAGTGAAAGCAATCCTGAGAAGATGTGTGGCATTACATTCTCTGACTTTAAGCTTCATTATAAAGCTACAGTAACTAAAACAATGTGATACTAGAATGAAAGAGAATCTTCAATCAATGGGATAGAATTCAGAGCCCAGAAGTAAATCCACAAGTGCATGAACAGTAGATTTATGACAAAAGAACATAGAGTGGACTAAGAAAAGTCTCTTTAAAAGCTGTTGGGGAAAGTAGTTAGCTATCTGCAAAGAATGGAAATTGCATCACTGTCCCACGCCACACACAAAATTCAATTCAAAATAGATAAAAGATCGTGATGATATAGGTGGACCCCAGAGGTGGCTCACTCGAGTTGGGAAGGAGAGAAAGATGGGCCCTTCCTTCACTCTGCCTCTGCCACCTGAGACCTGTGGGAAGACTAGGACTGGCAAAGTCTGCAATGTGCCCCTGCTCGGTGCGAGCTTAAGTCCTGCCAGCTTCACCAGATAACTGTCAGGACACACCTGAAGTCCGCTTGAAGGGTCAATAAGTTATTGTTGATACAAAGAGTCAGTTAAGTTAAATAAAAGAATTTTTTAGGAATTGCCTTAATACTGATCCAAGTCACATGTCAAAGAATTTTGCACCGTTTTCTTATGGCTTGAAACATCTGTGCTACAGAGCTGGATATCTCTCAGGGCCCCATACCAAGCCAATTTCACCGGGGTACCCCAGATGGAGCAGGTGCAATCTCCCTGCCTACTCCAGATGGAATCCCAGTGACCAAGAGCTTCCACAAGCAAGGCCCAGGTATGCGGGTTCCAGAACTAAATCTCCATGCCGCATGGTGGCAGAGGCGCTTGGCTGTCCCTCCTCAGCTTCCCACCCACTCATCGGTCTGGCTGTCACATCCACAATGTGCCTCCAGGTTCCATCTTAGCGCACCAATAGCGCTGGTCCAGAGATTTCCAGTTGAATCCCAAAATGGACTAATGCCCCACAGAAATGTCTCTGGAATCAACCATTTACAACCTAGGATTCCAGAAGCACATGGCTGCGGCACCCATGATACTCAAAATGAGCAATGGACAATAAATAATCTAGCATCTGCCCCTGGCAGGCATGTTTGAATGGTGGTGGGAAAATCTGAGCAAAACATAATGACCAAAAATAGAGAGTATTGGGGAAGTTGCCTGCCATGGAGGCAGGATGAGGACTGGGCTGGGGGCTGGGGGGTGGGTACTGGGGACACTGGTAGTGGAGAGTGTGCACTGGTGGAGGGATGGGTATCCAATCATTGTATGGCTGAATCTTGAACACAAAAGCTTTGTAACTATATCTCACGGTGATTCAATTATAAAAGAAAGTAATGTAGAGTTCATGCCCAATTCAATCAGCTTAATCAATGGTCGAATAAATAACAGTACTCCTACATTAAAAAAAAAGAAACATCTGTGCCAATGAATTTTTTTAATGTAGTGTTCAAAGAGGAGATTCAGAGAACACGTGATGATTGGCAGGTCAAATATGGGGTATGTTTGAGAGTGTAAGGTCCTAGAAAAGGAGGTATTTTGTGTTTAAGGATATTGAATTGTTTCATAATCTCCCTCTTACTCTCAATAATAATTTAATATCACTGTATCACTGTCATCCCATTGTCCATCGATTTGCTCGAGTGGGCACCAGTAATGTCTCCATTGTGAGACTTGTTACTGTTTTTGGCATATCAAATATGCCACGGCACAGCTATAGTTCTATTAATTATTATACCAAAAGAAAAATCATTGTTCCAAGTTGGAAGGATTTTTTTGATGCTCATAAAATTGCTTACATTACAGTTACCTAATATCCTGTTCAATTGACTTACCATTTATCTAAGTCAAAGGTATCATGCCTTATTTGCCATTCACACAAAAAAAGAATTATTATTACCATATCTGTTTTTGCATGACTTATATTAAACCTGGTCAACCCAGGTTCGATTCCTCCATCTCTCTCAGAGAGCCCAGCAAGCTACGGAGAGTATCCCACCCACATGACAGAGGCTTGCAAGATACCTGTGGCGTATTTGATATGCCAAAATCAATAACAACAAGTCTCACAATGGAGACGTTACTGGTGCCCACTTGAACAAATCGATGAACAATGTAAGACATTGCTGCAATGCATAATAATGAATACTAGGACATTTGGGGGCAGAGAAGGAGGAAAATATATTTCATATTCACTTTGAGACACATAAGGCTTACCTTAAAAATAACAGAAATACATAAATTATTTTAATGAATGATACATAGGTAAAGAGAACTAATGTAATTGGAGGGAGGCTCCCAAGTGGTACCCAGGAGTCCTGAGGTCCTATGCATCATTCTTGGCCAATTGGGCCAGTGGATCAAGGCAAGGGCCAAGGATACTGTCTCTCAAGCCTGCAGTGCATGGTGCTTGGGAGCTTTCCGCCTCCTGAACCACAGAGTAGAGCTCAGGGAGACCCTAGGGCTCCACCTAACATGCTGGGGAGAATGTGGTGCCTGGGAACAAACAGAACTTGCATCTATGCAAGGCATGTACCTTTCTGCTATCCTTTCCTGGTCTATAATTATAATTTGGGGGCCTCACAAATAATTCAGTGATTTTGGGGTCATACTTAACCAACCGGGTTAGACGACTCAAAGCTAGGAACCATGAATGGTGCTGCATGGACCCTAAAGTGCTGGAGACCACCAAAGTTACCGTGGCGGTGCTTGGCGGAGCATAGCATGATGGGACGGACTGGGGTCCTGGAAATGCAAAGCATTTGATGGTATGCATTTGAACTAAAATTCAAAGCTAAACAGTTTAACTTTGAAGCAGGACATTTGCATTCATGTGCTTATTCTGTATTTGGTTACCTGGGATTTTGCCTAAATTCTAGGTATTTAGGGAGATAGTCTATTGTCAGCTCTAGTAAATACTAAGAATGTGGCCTGTTTAAAAGAAAGAAAATTTAGTTTTCTGTAAATTTTATGGGGAAAAGTAAAAGTGGGACAGGTTCTCGTATTATTGATTACATAATAAATTATAATTATGATTCTCTGCAAACCCACTACACGGGAAGGAAAAAAAAAGAGGAGATGCAAATGGTCCTGAACTCACAGATTTGCTGATATTAATCTCTTTTTGGATATTCATTTAGCCTCTCTATGATATTCAGGTGAAAAGAAATAAAGGACACATTGCAATATGAGCAAATTAGTCTGTTAAATTTTAAAATGTTTACTAGTAGAACATAGGCTGTGTAACTCATACACAATAATTAGACATTAAGCTGCTATTTGGTAGCCAAACAAAATGAGTTTTCCAAGGATTGATTTTTTAACATTTTAATTAATAAAGAATGAGAAAGTAAAATCTGAAAATGAAGTCTGTGTCTTAAAATAGTGGGCAATCTGGAAATAGTAATTTACTGTTTATTCTTTACAATATGTGAAAATAACCCTGCATCATAAGATGTGTTTGGCTTTTTTATATTTTCCTATTGAAATGAAATACCTACATTTGTATGATTGCACAGTTATGTTGAATATTAAAATGGAACATTTATAACGACTGTTTTAAATGCTGTTTCATCATGTAAAAGAATTTGATGAATGAACAAATGGGGAAAGATGAAATCTTTCTGTTGGTAACTATAAATGGAAAAGAATGTCTGTTAGTAAACATTATCCTGTACGCAATAAGCCCTCTGCCATGCAGGCGGGATACTCTCGGTAGCTTGCCGGGCTCTCCAAGAGGGGTGGAGGAATGAACCCAGGTTGGTCGCGTGCAAGGCAAATGCCCTACCCACTGTGCTATCACCCCAGCCCTGTCCAGGTATATATCTTAAGATATATCTTAACTTTATAAATAATATATAAAGTCAACATATGATAGGTATTAGACATTATTAAATGAAATTATGTTTAAATTAATACTAGTTTTAATGCAATTATTTTAATTGATTGTAAAATTAAAAATTTTCTTATCACTTATATGTATTTGTTACAATATTGTTAATTAGATCATTTTGGTTTTAGGTTTTTAAAACATTTTTTAAAAGATATTAATGCACTGTGACTTACATAGCTTTCTTAGCTGAGTTTCAGGCATAGAATATTCCAACACCAGTTGCAACACCAAAGTCTACTTCCTTCCACCAATGTCCCCAGTTTCCCCTTTCACTCTTGACCCTGTACCCACAGCCCACCTCCTTGTTTAGTTTAGTTATTATTGTTTGGACCCCATGCGTACAGTAATGTTGGCCTTATAGTTAAGAGAGTCTCTTGTCCACACACCTGGCTGTCTTCCCTCGGAGGGGATGGGCTCCAGCTTCCCTCCCCACCCCGAGCAGAGCTCCCAGAGGCCAAAGACCACCGGAACCTAGCTACAGCCATGCTGGAGGCCCCTCTCCACATGTTTGGAGAGGCCTCATGCATGAAGGTACCAGCAGAGGAACCCAGGTGTGTGTAATCCCATCAACGGCCAACATCCAGAGAGACATTAAAAGCAAGCTCTCAGAAGCCACAAAGCGGCCATGAGATATCTTTAGCCTACTTCTCCCTCTGGGAGAAACTGGCAAGCTTCTGAGAGTTTCCTGCCCCCATGGGACAGCCTTGCAAGCTTCCCATGGTGTATTCATATGCTAAAGCCAGTAACAAGCTGGATCTCATTCCCCTGACCCTGAAGAGTCCCCAGTGCAACATCGTTAGGAGGGCCGAGTCGAGATTGATTTCTAAGATCTCAGGGAAAGGACGAAATGAGATGTTACTGAGCCCGCCCGAGAAATTGGTGATTAATGAGATTTCGTGATTTTCTGATTCATGATAGTTAAGATATACCCATATGCCTCTCCTCTATGATCAATTTGCCCAAGGCTCCAGATCTCTGCTCCTGTTACTTCCTGTCCACCCCTTCTTACTCCCCACCTTGGCTTCATTCCTTTCCTGTCCTCTCATTTCTATAATCTAGTGTCAAGGGTAATCTAGGTAACCCCTCTTTGATACTTGCATCTCCCCCCTTCTGTTATTCTTCTAGAAACCACAGATAAGTGAGATCATGCAGCATTTGTCCTTCTGACTCAGTGTGACAGCCTTCAGATCCATCCAAGTTGCAATGAATTGGAGTGATTGCAGGTGCTTTGTATTCCATTGTGTGTATATACCACACTTTCATTATCCACTCATCATCTGTTGTTGGGCACTTAGGTTGATTCTGTATTCTAGGCATTGTATTGATTACTGCAATGAATAATGATGCACATATGTCTTTTTAAATGAATGTTTCTGTGTCCTGGGGGTACATACCAAGAAGTGGAATTGCTGGGTTTTATGGAAGCTCTATTTTCACTTTTCTGAGAACTCTCTAAACTGTTTCCACAGGGTTAAAGTAGATAACATCCATCAAGAGTGGATGAGAGTTCATTAAATATTTTTTATTGAATCACTGTGAGATATATAGTTACATAGTTGTTCATAATTGAATTTCAATGGCACTAAGTTCCAACACCCATCCTTCAGCAGGGCAACAGTGCATATTTTCTGCCACCAAAATTCCCAGTTTTACTCCTTCCCACCCTCCCCTTGCCCCCAGAGAGAGTTACTTTTTTCACATCTTTTCCAATAGATTGTTACCAGTTTATTTATTTTTTCATATGTGCTATTCTTCCTGACATGACATTGTGTTTCATTGTTATCTAGATTTGAGTTCTCTTGATATTAAATGATGATGTGCACATTTTCATGTATCTACTGGCCATCCCTCTGTCTTCTGAGATGTGCCTCTTCATTTCTTCTCCCCATTTTTGATAGGGCTTGTAGATAATTTTATTGTTTTTGTGAGTGCTTTATAAACCTTAGTCATTAATCCATTACATGATGTATTGATTATTAATATTCTGTCCCACTCACTTGGGTGTCTTTTCAGTTTTATCCTGTTTCTTTAGCAATGCAGAAATTTTTAAATTTGATCCAGTCCCATTTGTATATTTCTATTGCCCCTGGTAATGGAGCCATCTCATAAAAAACATCACTGAGGTCCAAATCTTAGAGTGCTATCCTGATATTTTTCCTTGATGGATTCTAGTCTGGTCTCAAGGACTTTGATACATGGTGAATTAACTTCTGTGTTGTGTACGATTTAAAAAGTGTTGGAAAGGTGAATGAAGAGAATTTTATGTTACCAATTAGAAAAGCATCATTAATATACTGGTTTTATACTAAAGATTTTTCATAAGAAAATTTTATTTAGTTCTTTTGCATGTAAGTGCACTACTACCATGATAAAGCTAGTCATTTACATGATACTAACTTAGGGTGGTTTTAGAAGTAGAACATATGGCTTCATTATTGTTTCCATTTTACCATATAATTTGGAGATATCATCTCCATATCATCTGAGATATTCTCTCTCTGAGATAGTTTTGCCAATCCAATTATTGTCTGAGTCTGGTACAGTTTGATACCTCAATGATGAGTCACTGAAATACTATTAACCATTCTCTTGAATTTGAGAGAGAAATCTCCTTTTCCACCCTCCCTGTTCTGTTTTCCTTTCTCTAACTTTTTGAATGTGCTCTTCACATGAGCATTTGCTTTTAAATAACTAATATTCTATTAGCTTATCTAATTAGATTATTAACATAATATTGAGCATGTAAAGTTGTCTTCACCAATAGGGAGACCTAGAGGAACCTACATACTTTCCAAAAGTTTCTTTTAGTTGAACTATTTTCTGCTTCTTTCTCTAAAGCAGTGACAGCCCAAAGGATAATTTTGCAAGCATATTGTATAGATAACATTTTTCCCTTGTTTTTTTTATCTTTCTTCTCCCCCAAGTTTTTTTTCTTCCCCTTCCCTCCACTCCACTCTCTTCTCCTCCTCTCCCCTCTCCTCTCCACTCCTTCTCTTCTTCTCCTCATTCTTAGTGTCTTATCAAAGTAATGACCCCCATGAAATATTGTGATACTCTATTGTCCCCACCCTCTGAGAACCAATGAACTAAATAATTACTTTAGACAGCAATCACAAAGTGTGGCAAGAGTCCTAGTGATGCTTATGTTGTTTCTATTGCTCATGTCCAAAGATGTGTGAGCCTGACTTCTGGATTTGTGGCGTTGTGGGCAGACCCACCAGAAATTTCCATAGGAAAAACAGAAGCTCTTAGTAATAAAAACTCATCTGAGCTGCAGAGGGAGCAAGGCAGGCAAAGCATGACTCAAGAATATCTCAGACTTGAAGGCCAATATCTTTATTGCAAACTACAACACCCAAAAGGAAAGAGAACAAAAGGGAATGCCCTGCCGTAGAGGCAGGGTGGGGTGGTGGGTGATGGGGTGGGGGTGGTGAGAGGGATACTGGGATCATTGGTGGAGGTGAATGGGCACTAGTGGAGGGATGGGTAAATGATCACTGTATGAGTGAAATGCAAACACAAAAGTTCATAAGTTTGTAACTGTACATCACAGTTATTCTGTAATAAAAAATTTAAAAAAAATCTCAGACTTTTGAAGAAAGGAAGATTTTGAGCATTCTCCAGTGGCAGTGTCAATCAATCCAACAAATCCTTCCCTGTCTCATTTGAACTAATGCCTGGAACTCCAAGCAGACTGTGAGTAGACTTTGCAGTTCAAAACAGAAAGACTTGCTTGTCCAAGTTAAGACTCTGGGGAATGAATGAGATTGTACTGTGTTGAAACCCTCTTACTTGACCTAAAGTGCCAGGAGAGAGACATTTGTATTTATTAAAACAAAACAAAACAAAACCAAAACAGGCAGTTACATTGGGTCCTCATGGGGTCCTGTGTATTAGCAGTGGTAGGAGACTGCAGTGTGTGTGAGGGCAGCAACGTACAGAGAGAACGGCAATGCCCAGCAGATATCACCAGGTGCTTTGGTGAAACCAGGTGGTCTGCCTGGTGGGTAATCACATTTATGTGCCAGATATAGACACTTAATTTTAAACAGATGAATAAAGAGAACTTGTCACTAATTTGAAATGATTCATTAGCACGTTAACGAGCTAGAATTTATGGTTGTGAACTACCCACAGCCATATATGGAAGTGAATGGCTTTGTTCTTGGAGAGAAAAAATGCTGTGGTACTTGGGACATTAATACAATTTGATTATGATTACTTCAAGTGTGACCTTAACAAAACTCAAAAGCAAAATCCCAATGTACAATCTCCAAACCCACTTCCAGTGAACTTCCTATTTCGAAGGCGAGGCTGAGTGCTACACTTTGATTGCTATTATTTATTGTGAAGTGTGAAGGGGGAATGACAGCCAAATTAGCAAAGGTAATTAAGAGAGCAAACTAAAGAGAAGCTGATATTCACATTATCAAGTATATTTCAGTTGAACAGTCATAGAGTTGTTCAATGCAAATATTCACAGGATGTTGAAAGGAGAAAAAAATAGAACAAGAAATGAGCACTGGAAATTAAAGAACAGAAAGTAGAGTAGTTAATAATTGTATTCGGTCTCACTTTTTCCCAAAAGAAGAAAAATGATAGTGAGTTACCAATAAGCAAAGGTAGAGTAAAATTATTCTGAAAGGCAAACTTTTAGCAGTCCCCTTTAACTGCATCTTCATTATTTGTTAATTCACCTACTCTGCTTACAAGAACATTAATTTTTTTTTCTACATAAACTGCTCACAGATTGGGCAATCTTCATGCACTGAAAGCATGTTTCTTCATGCACTGGTGCATGCTGAATAGGGTTGTCCTTTTTATAAATTATCATCTGCTTGCCTGTGCAATTTTCATGAGCAAATATGGGTATTTGCACACGCAAATGGAAGTGCATGAGAATAATATGTGCTCAGTATTAGTAGGCTTGGCCAGGGTTTGGTGTTTCAGAGTTAAAAGCTCTGTAAATGCTGCATGGATTTCTGAGAAGCTTCCCTTAGAAAGTACAATTCATGAACATAGGCAAGGAGAGTTATAATTCCATTGCCTAAATACCTACTTGTGAGGATTACCCATATAAATTTATTTTACATATGTATATGTATATACACAGGATTTGTAGTCAAATAATGATTCAAAGAATAACGTTTTACTAGGATATGGTGTAAACTAACTTTTGGTTCTGAAGCATTTACTGATATGTATGGTTTAAGGTGTGGAATGTTATTTGATTTCTTTTCAAAATAATGCTTTAAAGGATACATATCATGAAAAATAAAAGTGGAAGTTATATGCTCAGGTTATACCGCTGAACAATATTCAAAATACAGAATATTATAAAAATTAGCAAAGATTATTTTCTCTCAGAGGACACATAATAGTTTAGTATTTTAGGACCTTCATTGTGCATTACCCTAATGAATATATTTTTTATAGCTATCCATTGTTAAACATTTATACCAGAGGAATTCAAGATTTTCTTCTAGTTTGAAATCTTTCAGACATGGCTTAAAGAAATGACGTAGAATATTCCTCTCGTTCTTGGATTCATTCTTTGCCATATTTATAGATTTGTAATTCTAAATATCTATTTTATGACACAAAAACTCAAGTTATATTTTCTCAGTTTGAATTTACACAAGAGAACATTTTTAGTTAACTTATTCTGAAGTGTCATTCAGGAATTGCTACTTTTCTATATTTAATATTTCTGTATTAGCATTCAACTTATTCACACTACTTTCCATAACAGCTGTATCAATAAAACATGGAAGTACCATGGTCCCTGACATAAACTATATTGCAAAGAGATAAGAATTAAATCAGCATGTGAATGAAATAAAATAAAAAGATAAATAGAACAGAATAACATGCCCAGAAAGAAAATTACATTTATATTGATGACAGATTCCCCACAAAGGTGTCAAGAGATTTTTATTATAAACTTTCTTCAAATAACTCATCATGGGAAAACTATGCAGCCACATACAGAACTATGAAATTAGATAACTCTCTCAAATCGTACATTTAAATAGAGTTCCATAAGGTACACAGAAGAAAAATGAAGTGATACATCTTTGACATTGCTCCAAAAGAGATGTTTGGTTGCGGAATATAAAATAACATAGTATGAGACTGATGCCCAAGGACAGTAGATACAAGGGCCAGGAAGATTGCTCCATAGTTTGAAGCCTGCCTCATGTGTGGGGGGAGAAGACAGCTGGAATAGAGAAGGGGGTCACTAAAAAAATGATGGTTGGAAGGATCAGTCAGGATGGGAGATGTGTGCTGAAAGTAGATAAAGGACCAAAAGTTCTGGCCTCTCGGTATCTGTGTTGCAAACCATAATGTCCAAAAGTAGAGAGAGAAAGAGTATGTGGGAAATTGTCTGCCATGGAGGCCGCGGTGGGGGGATGGGAAGGGGGGTATACTGGGGAGACTGGTGGTGGGGAATGTGCACTGGTGGAGGGATGGGAGTTTGAACATTGTATGATTGTAACTGAAACATGAAAGCTTGTAACTGTATCTCACAGTGATTCAATAAAATAAAATTTTAAAAATAAAAAAAGAGATGTTTGGGGATTTGATTTGAGTGGAAAAAAGAAACAAGAGCAAAAATAAACAAATATGAGTACACCAAACTAAAAAAGCTTCTACACAGTAAAAGAGAGATGCACTAAAATTAAGCCTTATTATATCAGATGTTTAACAAAGGGATTATATTAAAAATATGTAAAGAACTTATGAAGCTCTTCCATAAAAATCTGATTAAAATGTGGGCAGAGGATTTGAATAGGTGTGTCTCTAGAGAAGATATAAAGGTGCTAATAGGTAAATGAAAAGATATGGATAATTTGTTATTATTATGGGAATGCAAATCAAAACAAAATAGCTATATCTCACTTCTACAAGAACAACTCTTATCTAAAAGCAAGAAGCAATAAGTATTCAAAAGATTATGGGTAGAAGGAAAGTCTAATACACCTTTAATGATAACTTCAATTGGTACAAAGTATATATTCTGAAGTATTGTGTACTATTCTTGCTCAAGGTGTTTTAAATCATTCAATTATTTAACAGCTACTTTTTATTTATTTTTTTTTTTTTATTTTTTTTTATTTTTTTTTTTTTAATTTATTTATTTTTAATTAGAGAATCACCGTGAGGGTACAGTTACAGATTTATACACTTCTGTGCTCACACTTCCCTCATACAAAGTTTGGGAACCCATCCCTTCACCAGTGCCCATTCTCCACCACCCGTAAACCCAGTGTCCCTCCCACCCTCCCCAATCCCATCTCCCCCCCACCCCACCCTGCCACTGTGGCAAGGCATTCCCTTCTGCTTTCTCTCTCTAATTAGCTGTTGTGGTTTGCAACAAAGGTGTTGAGTGGCCGCTGTGCTCAGTCTCTAGCCCTCATTCAGCCCGCAACTCCCTTCCCCCACATGGCCTTCGACTGCAATGTAGTTGGTGATCGCTTCTCTGAGTTGACCTTTCCCCGGAACGTGAGGCCAGCCTCGAAGCCATGGAGTCAACCTCCTGGTACTTATTTCTACAGTTCTTGGGTGTTAGTCTCCCACTCTGTTATTCTATATACCATAGATGAGTGCAATCTTTCTATGTCTGTCTCTCTCTTTCTGACTCATTTCACTCAGCATGAAACTTTTCATGCCCATCCACTTAACTACAAAATTCTTGACCTCCTTTTTTCTAACAGCTAACAGCTACTTTTTAATAGTATAACTTTTGAATCATGAACCTACTGAGCTTTGATGCTCTCTTCTCTGTTATACGGTGCATAATTTACAGCACATGCTAAATACTTTTTCTCATAATAACATTACTTTTCAGAGTATAAATTTCAGATGTATAACATTCTAATTCACATCTCTATACACTGTATCACATACTCTTCATTCAGCATCATACAATTTTCCCTTATACTTGTTTTATAAACTCTAGCTTTCTCTGACTGCACTTCCCCATCATACCAACATATTCTTTGTATTTGACATATGAGTGGAATCGTGATTTTTTCCCCCTCTGTGACTTATTTAATTTAGCATAATACCCTTCAGATTTGCCACTTTTGTTGCAAATGACAATGTTTCAATACCTCAAACATTTTGTTATGTGTATATATACACTACATCCTCTAAATAAGGAAGAAAGAAACAGAAGCTAGGGATGTAGCTCAGTGACAGAGTGCCTGATTCTCACGAATCACAAGAATCTTAATTCACTTCTATGACACCTCCTTGTCCACCCATAAAAATAAGGAAACAGCCATACTAAAAATTAGCAAAGTATCTGAAGGGATATTTTATGAAAGAAAGAAGACATACAGATGATCAAAAGACATACTGAACTATGATCATCCTCAGTATTGTTAGGCAAGTGTAAATCAAAACCACAGCTAGAACAGCTGTCATGGAAAAAATGCAACAAACAACTAATGTGATTGGGCAACCTATGCACATTATTAATGGGGAAAAACCGTTATGGAAAATAGTAAGGAAGATCCTAAAAAACTTTAGACTAGAAACCATATGATCCCTCTATTCATTCCACCACCAAATATTTATCTGAAAAAATGCACAAACATTATTAGATTGTAATGGTATGTCCATGACAATATTAATTGCAGAATTATTTACAATAATAAAGATATCTGTATAAATCACTGTTCCCTTACATAATTAAAAAAATACTTCTGGAGTCCTTAAAATGTACCTAAGATACCCAAAGACACATTGATATAAATTTTTATGACACCAGCAAGTTTTCTAGAATCTAGCTATGCATGTACTAAACATTCTCAAATTCCAAACACTCTGGGGTAGACATGAAAATCTAAGTTTCTTTGATTGAAACACAGTTAAAGAAACTTTAAAAACTGTAAAAAGATGATATTCTTTGCATAGTACTTTTTCTTAACTTGAAAACTAGACAAAAATGTTCCTTACAATATTGTCATACATAGGATTTATTACTATTTGTTCCAATGGCTTAATAATATTTTTTAAATGATCAGTGTTGATTTCCAGTACTATAAATATCAATATAAACACAAGTCATTTGGGTTCTGAGGTGGATACTTTTGAGAGACACTGACAAAGTTATTTTCAAATCCCTGGATAGTTTATAAATATATAAATAAATAAATATGTGTATATACATATTTGAACATTTTCTTCATCTGTCATAGGGAAAATATTGAAGAGGCTCTGAAGTTCACTTATCATGGCAGTATTTTCAACACTCCTACTCTATAGAGAAAGGTGCAAATCATAGATAAAGTGAGGTGGTCGAAGTTCCACATCAGAGTGGTGGATGGAGGAAGTTAGTTTAATCCACATGGTGTCTTTGCCTTAACATCCAGACTTTGCCTTAACATCCAGACTTTGCCTTAACATCCAGACTTACTCACCTTAAATAAAACACTCCAGATGTTCTTGAAGTGTGTAATATAAATTCATTAGAACTCTAATTGTTAATGAAAACTAAAGCCTACACGCCTTTTATCTAGGGACAACTTATTAGTTAATTAGTAATCCCAGGATGGGGGAGGAGCATGGATACTTTGTTGGCGGGGTGGGCAATATTCTTAAAAATTAAGACAAGAAATTAGGACACTAGCCCTGTCACCTAAACCTTTATAAAAAATACAGGTGAAAATAAAATATCTTTTTTTTTCTTTTTTATTTTGGGTCACACCCAGCGATGCTCAGGGGTTACTCCTGGCTTTGCACTCAGGAATTACTCCTGGCGGTGCTTGGGGGACCATATGGGATACTGGGGATCGAACCCGGGTCAGCCGCGTGCAAGGCAAACGCCCTACCCGCTGTGCTATCGCTCCGGCCCCTAAAATAAAATATCTTAACATTTGTAAAACTCATGATCCTTATTAAATGTAAGTTAGCTGGCACTAATTATGTTTTAGAAAATGAATAGTTAAGAGGTCAGCATATAAGTTTATACTCTGTGAGACAGAGACCCCACTTTATCACAAAAATGAACATATACAACAATGCTGCAACTGAGAGAAATTCGTTTCACTTTTTTATTCAATTTCATTAAAATACAAAATAAATGACTCAAAAATAATCAAGTTAGTGAGCGTAAGAGTTTATACAAGTTGCACCTTATTTTGCTTTTTTGTTTTATTGGTGGGGGGCGAGAGGGTGGCACATACTCACTATGTTCCCATTTACTCCTGGTTAAACACGCCTAGAGGTGCTTAGTGGACATGTGCAGTTGGTGATTAACCCAGGTGGGCTGCTGGCAAGGCAAGCACCTACCCTGCAGGAGTGTCTCTGGCTCCCCTGCACTTTATTTTTGTAATTTGTAAAGGAAGCTCTTTACAAGATTTCCCCCCCTACATATGGACCTAGTTTCACGAGTAGCAAACCAAGAAAGAGCAGAACCTGGCAAGAGCCTGCCAAGCTACCCATGGAGTATTCGATATGCCAACAACAGTAACAACAATGGGTCTGATTTGCCTGACAGTGACAGTGAAAGAGTCCCCCAGTACAGCAGTGATAAGAAGGATAAGCAAGGAGAGGCTGATAAAATCTCAGGGACGAACTAGACTGCCAAAATGAAGAAAGACTAAAATGACTGTCTGTACTTTCAATGCATGTATGCTGGCATCAGAAGCATCCATTGAGGACCTGATGGTGCAAGCCCAGAAGATCAAGTACGACATCATTGGTCTGACCGAAATGAGAAGGCATCAATCACATCACACCATTTTCGACACTGGAGAAGAACTGATCCTTGGAACATGAGACAACAGAGGCATCCGTGGTGTTGTCCTTGTCAACATGAACTTGACCATGAGCATTGATTTATTCGAATGCCCAACAACCCGAATTGGATGATTATGCTTGAATAGATGTGGCTCACTACCAGCAGTTTGTATCTTCATTATCTACGCACCAACATCCAACTATGATGAAGAAGAAATTGAGAAGTTCTACATGGAGTTGGAGAAGTTCTATAAAGAAGACCACACCTTCTGCAAGATCATTGTTGGTGATTTTAATGCCAATATAGGACCGAGAAGGTCACCCAAAGAACTCCACATTGGGTCTCATGGACTAGAATGGAACGAACAGGAAGAGAGACTCTCTGAGTTCATATCATGTCGACCAAGACCATCCATGGTAACTCACAGTTCCAGAAGGCCAAATCTAAATGTTGGACATGGGAGTCTCCTGGTGGACAGTTCCACAACGAAATTGACCACATCATATTCAATCAAAGGTTTTGCCTGACTGATGTCGCTGTTGTCCCAAAATTCCAAACGGGATTGGACCACTGTCTCCTTCTTGCAAAACTCACAGAGTGGGGAGAAATGACTGCAAAGTTTAAGTTTAAGAAGAGAACTCCCAGAATGACAACCTAATGGGAGCTCTTTGGCACTATTGCGGCAATGTGGGAAGATGCCGTTGTTGACAACATCAATGAGGAATACTATCGACTGGTTCAGCACCTCCATGATTGCGTGAAAAATGCCAAGAGTGGGAAATCCACAAACAGGGCACTTGTCTTCTGAAACTCTCCAGCTCATTCCCCAACATGGTTTGGCACAAGCCTCAGGCAACCACAAGCTAATGTCCAAGCTCACAAAGCTGTGCAGAGAAGTGATAAAGGAAGACCTTAAAGAGAGAAGAGCAGCAGTGTTGTTGGCTGATGCGGCAGACGCAGGGAAAAGTATTCGCAATGCTCACCTGTCCTTTGCCAACTACAAGACCAAGATGACTGCCCTCTGATGTCCTGATAGATCTATCACATCTTCCAGAAAGGCAATGAAGATTATTCACGACTTCTACTCGGATCTCTTCTACAGCCACATCCACCTGCCCACATACCAAATTCCACAGTATGGATATGTCATTCCCAACATCCTCCCTTCCGAAATCCGACATGTCATTTTGTCAGTAAAGACCCGTACAGCACCCGGTCCAGACAAGGTCAGACTTGAACACCTGAAGAATCTGCCACCAGTACTCCTCAATACACTGGCTCGGCTCTTCACACGCTACCTGTCTGAATGCAAGGTTCTGTCCCAATGGAAAGCCAGCAGGACCATTCTGTTGTAGAAGAAAGGAGACATCTACGATATCAGCAACTATCCCCCAACCTGCCTGTTATCCGTCATCTACAAGTTGTTCACTCAAGTCATCCTTAATAGAATAAGCAGAACAGTAGATGAAAGACAACCATACAAGCAAGCCAGGTTCTGAAAAGGATTCAGCACGATAGACCATATCCACATGGTGACAAAACTCATTGAAGTTTCAAGAGAGTTCAAGATGCCGCTCTGTCTAACGTTCATTGATTTAAAGAAGGCCTTTGATTCTGTTGATACTGAAGCGGTCATCGAAGCCCTGGCCAAACAGGGCATTCAAACTCAGTACATCAAGTTCCTCTGCGAGCTGAATCTCACCATTCTACAAGAAAATGATCATCAATGTAAAGAAAGAGGTTCAGCAGGGTGATACCATTTCACTAAAACTCTTCAGTGCCACCCTCGAGAAGGTCATGAGATGACTGGAATGGGAAAAAATGGAAGTGAAGATAGATGGTCGGCAACTACACCACCTCTGCTTCACTGATGACATCGTTCTCATAACACCAAACATTAGCCAAGTGGCACAAATGCTGGCCAACTTCGACCACGAGTGTGGAAAGATCAGACTGCAGCTGAATCTCACGAAGACAATGTTTATGAAAAATGAACTAGTCCCTGACATTCCATTTGCTCTCAATGGAACGAACATCTCCGAATGCAGCAGTTATGTGTACCTGGGTTGAGAACTCAACATGAGGAAAGACTTGGCGCCAGAACTGAGCAGGAGGAAGAGAGCAGCGTAGAATGCCTTCAAGAGCATCGAAGAAGCTCCAGGCCCATCTTTTCGACTCCACTGTTTTTTGTGCACTTACATATGCCTCAGAGACCTGGGCCCTATGCAAACAGGATGAGAACGCTATTTGGGTATCCCAAAGAGGAATCAAAAGAGCTATGCTAGGAGTATCATGTTTCACTCAAGTGAGAGAAGGAAACCGGATTTCCAACCTCCATCGATGGTCAAGAATCAGGGATGCTGTCTCATTTGCCAAGGCATTGAAAATCAGATGGGCCAGACATGTAATGAGATTCAGAGATGACTGCTGGACTAGATCTGTTACCGACTGGATTCTATGGGACGTCAAAAGACCACGTGCCCGCCCACCAACAAGATGGTCAGACTTCTTCGTCAAAACCCCAAATGAACGATTTGAGGTTCTTCCTGTTCCTGGAGTGAGCAGATATCATTGGGTTACACTAGCACATTACAGGGACAAATGGAGACATTTCTGGTGCCCGCTCGAGCAAATCGAGGATCAACGGGATGACAAGTGATACAAGTGATATATGTGGACCAACTTTAACAAGTAACAAACCAAGAAAGAGCTGAACCATATAAGTGGCGATTACTCTGACTTGTTGCAGTTTTCCACAACTAAAAAACAAAATAGTAAAAAGAAGTAAGAAATAAGAACAATTGAGTAGCTAACAGATGGGTAATGCTTAGTTATCAAATTACTAAATAGATAAAATATGGAATAAGAAATGATCTCATCTTGCCATATTATATGAATAAAACAAGCAAACTAAGACAGGAGAGATGGCTCAGAGAACTAGTACACATACTTTGTGTGCAGGAGGCTAGGTTCAGTTGCCAGCATCACATTGTTCCCTGAGCAGCTCGACCAGGTATAAGCAGTCAGATTGGCTAAAAATGTCACCCTAAAATAAGATGAACAAAACGTGCTCACAAAAATGTCAGAGGAGTGAAAGGAAATACAGTCAAGAAAAGATACGGGCTACTCCAGAGTGGAAATAAGCAGAGATGGAGAGATAAGCAAGTGGGATACATGTTCAGGGGAAAGTATGGGCTTGAAGATGGAGCCCAAACCCAGATATCTAACACATACTTCTGGGTGGGTGCCAAGGATTACTAATGTAGCAGCCTTACACACTCTTACAGAAGATGTAAGGACGCTCTTTGGGTGAGGGAGGTGGTTCAGAGGACTGGGGCACATGCCTCACATGTGGAAGCCCTAGGTTTGAGTCCTGCTACTGCACTGGAGTGATAGCACAGCGGGTAGGTTGTTTGACTTGCATGTGGCCGATCTGGGTTCAATTCCTCCATCCTTCTCAGAGAGCCCGGAAAGCTACTGAGAGTATCTTGCCCTCATGGCAGAGCCTGGCAAGCTACCCGTGGCATATTCAATATGCCAAAAACAGTAACAACAAGTCTCACAATGGAGATGTTACTGGTGCCCGCTCGAGCAAATCAATGAACAATGGGATAACAGAAATAACCAAACATTGAACAAAGGATGACCTAACAGGGTTGAAATACATATTTTGCATATGGGAAGCCCAGGTTCAATTCTTGGCATCACATCGTCCTCCAAGTACCACCTGGAACCACCCTCAATTGTTAATCCAGGAATAGGCCAAGAGCACTGCTGGATGTGGCCATTGAAACTACATATATATGTATATGTTTAATCGTACTTATTTATATATAAATACTGCACATATATAATCAAATATCATATATAAATAAAATAAAATGATGCCAAATATTCTCTGAGAAAGTCTTCCCATGCCAGCTGATACAACTTTACTCTGTGTAAAACCATAGTGGACACTCTGGTGGAGGACGTGGGGTTGGAGCGTTCTATGTACTAAACGCTATCATTACCAGTGTTGTAAATCGTGTTGCCTTAAATTAAAGAAAATGCTTGGCCACAGTGGTCAACACAAGCAAACTAAAAGGAAGCAAAAACACTCTTATTAAGTACTTAATGCAATAGATGTGGCTCATTCAACACTACTTTTTCTTTTCTATTTTTTCTTTTTTAAAATTTATTAGTGAATCACCATGAGGTACAGTTACAGACTTACAAACTTTCGTGCTTGCATTTCAGTCATAAATACAATGATCAAAAACCCATCCCTCAACCAGTGCCCATTTTCTGCCACCAATGGTTTCAGCATCCCTCCCACCACCCCCACCCCGTCCCCTCCACCCCACCCGGCCTCTGTGGCAGGGCATTTCCTTTTGCTCTTTCTCTGCTTTTGGGTGTTGTGGTTTGCAATAGAAGTATTAAGCGCTACTTTTTCTTAGGCAAGGGAGAAATACAGACTTTATTGTGTATTTTGCTTGTTTTTCCATTGAAGTGATGTTGTTGAAGCATCACTTGTAAAAGCTTATTAAGCCACTCCATAAATTCAGAAATACTATTCTTGCAGTGAAAATGAAGCAACTGTGGCCCATGAATCCTTTAATCATAGGCATTAAAAAAGATCTGTTCAGAGATTGCAAGGTTGCTGACTCAAGCTAACTCTTCCTTGGCTTGCTTCTGGGCTGTTAGCTCTCTTTACATGAGCATGATGCTGATGCAAAATGACATTTGCACCTGTTGTTGCCATCTTATGTTAATTAGCATAGTGCCCTAAGTAGTAACTGGCCATCACGTTCAAACAGAAGCTATTAACATATTGCAGCTGTCATGACTAAGAAAGGTGCCGGAGCTGGGAGACGTGTGGATCCTGGCATACCTTGGCTCAGTTAGCAAAGCTTTCCCAATTGGAGTCACTTGGGAGAAGAATAGAAGCGTGGATGTAGCCAGTCAGGAGTGAAAGAATACATTTTACTGCAGGTTTACTTTCATGTATTATGCATAGCCTTCAAGGTCACTGCATGATCATTTATAAGATTTTAATGAGATATCAAAGTGAAAAGAATGGAATGTAATTAATGGAATTTTATTGAAAAGATAGGCAGGTATAATAAGAGTCCCCCCAATACAATGCAATTGTCTGAATTCTTAAGCTAAGTAGGAGACAAATATCAAAAATCACAGTTCGGGGAGGAGATAAGAATTGACTTAATGAGATATTTCATTTCATTGTCAAAAGCCTTGAACTCTTTTCAGAGGCACAGTAATTAAAAAAAAAAGAACATGTAGGAGTTTCTGTAAAAGAGTAATGATAGACATTTGGGTTGATTATATAGATCTTTCCTAAACCCAGAAGAGGCAAATGACCTATTCTAGGACTTCAAGTAGAGGAGTTTCTATCACATACGAATATCTTTTATAAGTCAGTAGAACAGTGCATATAGGTCAGTTATCTTATGTCAGCGAGCATCCCATTTCCCAGGAGATGTTTTGTTCAGTGTACAGTCAGATTTATTTGAAGTTAGATTCTATACATATACTTTTCAACTTACAAAATGTCTCAGCTCACATGAATGTTGGTTAAAATGTAGACTCATAGCATGAGAAGAGTCTAGATTGATGAGAACCTGGTTAACTAAAAACTTCAGTCAACTGACTTTTAATTTTTTTTGTTTTCACTCTAAGAAAAAGAAAAATAGAATAAAATTAAGTGGACAGTAGGGGCTTAATAAAAAAACAAGACAACTTTGGGAATATATCCTGAGGATTGGTAGCCATGCTATTAAAATTTCCAGAACTTGATACCCACACTTTTGTTCAAGGAGAACTGATGTTAAAAATAATGATCACCAATCCCAAAGGACCTCCAAAGTCTTTCATGATTCATCAAAGAAAAATAGATTCCATTCAGCACACTGTTCTACCTATGGCAAAAATATGTGGTGTGCTTTAGAAAGATTTTACAGCTAAAAAACTTGGCAGAAAGAATTACTTTGTCCAATCAGTTACACATAAGGTTTAGAAATTTAATTCCTTGAACAATCCACCTAATTTTATTCATCTACAAGGTATACCTTTTAAAAGTCAAGTTGTTAAAGTATAAATTCAGTTTTTCTATAATAGAATCTTTAATCAGAGAGCCTGTCATTACCCAATATATAAACAATTCAGTCAATTTTATCTGCATATAATTGCTTTACAGAGGGAATGAGAAAGTGCAGAACCAGTTCAATGAAAGCTAAACTACGTATTGATTGGTACTATGACTACATTATTTTACTGTTTGGTAGAAACAGTTTTGATATTTCTGAAAAATGACTTTATGCATTTTAAGACTGGATAACCAAGAGTAATTCTAGTATTTAAGAGTTTTTTTCAGTGATCATGAAAAATATACTTAGATGCTTTTACTGATGATCCAAACTTTTAATGTAAATATCTCATAATCCTTCCAAAAATGTGTTCTATTTTCTGGCTAAATTTCAGGGAATTTGATTTTGTTTCAAATAATGATTGTTGAGGGAAAAATGCTTCCACAGACACTTTATGAATACCCTGTTTGAATGTAAAGAGAAAAACTACAAACAACATCCAAAAACTACAAATAACATAAAATTCTCATCAAACTATTTTACCTGATTTGATCAATTCAGATAAAAGAATAGCTTGGTTAATGTGCAGGATACACTTAAGAATACAAATTTTTCTCAACTTCTTGCTCGACAATAGGATCATAGAATCTGCAATTTTTTCTTAGGAGTATTGTTACTCAGCCCTTGCTAATATGCCATCTTCAACGTGTTCACCACAAATACCAGTGCTATGATTTACATTTCCCCAGCTATGACTCAACAGAATTTGGTATTTGTGGGGGAGAAGGCAAATAATCATTTTAATCCAATCAACCATGCTAGACATGTGAGATAAAAATGATTTAAAATTCATGAAGAAACCATCTTCCCATTTTTAAAAGGTTAAGTTCCCCTAAGCTATGAAAGAAAAACACCCTCTGAAGACTTGGGGAAGCAGTAAACACTGGTGGCAAGTGACAGGAATTGATCCTCCTTGGCTATACCTGTCATGTCTCTAAATTTTATTTCCACTATCTCTAGATTGCTGTGAAAAGGCAGAGTGGGCGCTGGACTATGGCCCGAGGGCCTGGTGCCTGGGTCTCTGACTTTTCTTCAATTAGGAGGCCTCCCCGCCTGATAGAGAGACGTATGTCTCACTGAGGGCCTGGACAGTTGCAAGGTATTGATTAACTATAATGTGAAGTTGAATCTGAATAAAAAAAAAAGCCCCCTGATCAAAAGACCTTCACTGGAGACAGCATGCCCTCTAAGTCAAGGGGCCAGAGATTCTGATGAGCCTCATTTCCTTTCAGAGAGAGAGAGAGAGAGAGAGAGAGAGAGAGAGAGAGAGAGAGAGAGAGAGAGAGAGAGAGAGAGTTAGTTCTGTATCCTGATAAAGACTCTCATGATAAGAAAGTCCAGTGGAACATCTGTCAGTAAAACTGAGGCTTCTCATTTGACATGTGCTTGTTAGTTTTTCATCCCAGAACACTCCCGGGTTCAGAGCAGAGAAGAAGAAAAGGCGATTGCTAATGTAGCTGGCTGCCCTGGAAGCCAGCCATACACTAGCAAAGGCCACTGCTGTCTTCTATATTGAGGGGAACACAAGCTCTGTCTGTGTGCAAAGTGCCCTTTCCACTGCAGGGCTCAGCTTCACTGCTCTGCGCTGTAGAGACTGAGAGATCACCACACAAACTATTATTCTGGGTGCGAAGAAGTAATACACAGCAGTTCAATAGAATTTTAAGGTATTTTATCATCTGCGAGTAAGATGAATCTTCACGGCAACATGAATGGGACTGGAGTGGTCATGCTAGTGCATGATACTTCCCAAATGATACTTTTTTGGGTTTTGTGTTGGGCTCACACCTGACAGTGGTCACTCAGGGCTCGGTGCTCAGGGATCACTCCTATTGGAACTTGGGGGACTACACGACTACACGTAGTGCTGGACATTGAGTTGGGGTCAGTGTGCAGAGCAAGTGCCCTATCAGCAGTACTATCTCTCCAGCCCCTCTTGCTAGACCCCCACAATGATAGCTCTTTTAGCATGACTAAATGGTGTATAATTAGCTTCATTCTGGAATTGCTATACTTTCTAATGAATAAGCCATTTCAGTAACACCATACTACCCCTAAATTCATTGAGAAGGCAAAAGACTTGTGCTTCATAATGCTTTGCTATTAAATGGTGAATAACAAGACTCATATTCCTAAAGCAAACAACCTGCTCTAGTTTCCTCTCACCCAAAAAGCTAAATCGATCTTACATGGGTATATTATATATTATATATATTCCTATATATATATTTCTATATATATTCATATACCTATATACATTCATTTAATCACATATACCCTAACTTTTGCTGAAGCAATAGCACAGCAGGTAGGGCTTTTGCCTTGCACGCGGCTGACCTGAATTCAATTCCTCCGCCCCTCTCAGAGAGCCCAGCAAGCTACCGAGAATATCGCGCTTGCACGGCAGAGCCTGGCAAGCTACTCGTGGCGTATCTAATAGGCCCAAACCAGTAACAACAAGTCTCACAATGGAGACGCTACTGGTGCCTGCTCAAGTAAATTGATGAGCAATGGGATGACAGTGATGACAGTGTTGCTCTGAGATTGTATTTGTACCGGTCACTGTGTACTGAGCCAGCACCATGACTGATCCAGAACAGATATTGAAAAAATATCAGTCTCAGGAATGAGTTCAGATGGAAGAGGCAGCATAGAAAATTGTCACAAGAAGCAAAAAAGACTATCTCATGTATCTAAAGAAAATGGCTTCGAGCCCAACACCTCTGAGATAACCAAATTCCTAATAAAAAGAGGGCATCAGGAAGTCAGTTCCAGCAATAGAATCCTGACCTAAATTTGACTTTTTTCTTCATTAAGCCCCAAATTACACATTAACCCACATACTCCCTAGTTGCATAATGAAATGCTAATGATAAATGCAATATATGAACAAGCTTGCAGTTCTTATAAGCATGTACAACTTTAGCAGCATTCAAATCATACTTCTCAAATGCAATTATTTATGCATATCCCCCTCCCCCCAATTAGCTCATTCCTTAAAACCCTTTGCCCCCAAAGTCAATGTGATTCTCCCTTCTGAGCCCTTGTACCCATTTCTGAGGTGTGTACTTTGCTCTAAAGAATCCTCTGCCTTTATCTATAATGTTCACTTTGAATTCTCACTACTGAGGATCAAAGAATCTAGAGGTTGATTGGAAGTCATCCTTGTATCTCTTTCTGGACCCAAAGGAGTTGAATCTCATTCAAACCTAAATTCTGATATTCCCCTGGAATGCAGGGTGGAGGAGGTTAATCTGCAGGTTGCTCAGTTCAAATGAGCCTGGGTGTGGGCTGCCCACTCGTCGTGGGATGGTAGGGGAACTGCTCATCCCCTGCAGGAACTTAAGCAGATCTTCCCTTAGCTCTGTCTTCCTCCAGTCTGATCTCTGACCACACGATGAACAGAGGAGTGAATAAAAGCACCAAAGCTCCAAGGAAACCAAGAGCGGGTTTTGTATTACTGGTAGAGCTCTTACTAAATCAACAGAATACATTTTGTGACAACTCCTCTCTGTCAAATGATAGAGAACGTTCCTTGAATCTTGGGGACTCTGACCTGAGTCTAGACTCCTTAAGGAGAATCATGCCATATTCAAGGAAGGCACTGCTATAAAGTCACTGTAGCACTGTGGCACTGTCATCCCGTTGTTCATCAATTTGCTCGAGCGGGCACCAGTAACGTCTCCAGTGTGAGACTTTTTGTTTCTGTTTTTGGCATATCAAATATGCCACAGGTAGCTAGCTGTGGAAACAGATTCAACTCGTCTCTTTTAATTTCTCTTTTACCTACAAATATTATCATAAGTAACTTTGATCAAGTATTACAACATGCAGGTTGCCTTTCTTTTACTGCGCAGTATTTTATTTCTCGAATAACTTTAAGAAGTAAGCACAGTGATTGTCCCTATTGTAGAAGGGAGGCTCAGCAATATCTTTTGACATGTGCAAGTCACTGAGATTGTAAACGGGAGCCAGTGTTTCGATTTCGATTTGTTTCCAGGCTGTGAATTCTGAGTATTAATCTGCCTCTCAAGTTACATCACTCTAGTTTCTTTATGTTATAGTTGCAAACACTTATTAAGTACTTTATATGTGCCAGTCATTGTTCACAGCACATTTCATGAATCAAGTCAACCTCAAATATCCTCATATCAATTTTTTAAGGTACCTTCTGTTGTTACACTTGTGAAGATAGGAAAATAGGGATTCAAAGAGTTAAAAAATACATACCTCAAATTGCACAGCTAGATGAGCAGAACTAGAGTATACACCCAAGCTCTCTGAGCCATGCTAAGAGCATACTAAAATTCTATGGAATGCCACCTTTGAAGAAATGTAGGAGAACATAAACTTTATTGTTTATTCTGGCCACACTTGCTAGTTCTCAGCAGGTTGGAGAGAGCTCCTGGCATGGGATCATGTGACAAAGTGGGATTAGGGATAGAACCTGGGATTCCCACATACAAATGATACAAAACATGTTCCCTAGTCCCTGATTAAATTTAGGCAATGGAAATATTTTTCTTTAATACATAATACTTAGCCCATTCTGAAAGATATAAAAGTTTTCTTAGCATAAAAAGTATGAGTCTTGCTAACGCCCAAGAATAGTAAATAATAAGTACCAGGAGGTTGTCTCCATGGCTTGGAGGCTGGTCTCTCATTCTGGGTAACTCAGGGAAGGGACCACCAAGTAAAATGTGGTCGGAGGTCATGTGGGGGAAGGGTGATGCGGGCCGAATACATACTAGAGACTGAACACAATGGCCACTCAATACCTTTATTGCAAACCACAACACCTAATCAGAGAGAGAGAACAAAAGGGAATACCCTGCCATAGTGGCAGTGTGGGGTGGGGGGAGACGGGACTGGGGAGTGGGAGAGGGATGCTGGGTTTACTGGAGGTGGAGAATGGGCACTGGTGAAGGGATGGGTTATCGAACTTTGTATGGGGGAAACATGAGCACAAAGATGTATGGATCTGTAACTGTACCCTCACGATGACTCTCTAATAAAAAAATAAATTAAATGGCATACCAAGAAAAAATAAGTATGAGTCTTGGGGCTGGAGAGATAGTACAGTAGGTAGGGCATTTGCCTTGTACGTGGCGGATCCAGATTCGATTCCAGCATCCCATTTGGTCCCTTGAGCACCACCAGGAGTAATTCCTGAGTGCAAAGCCAGGAGTAAGCCCTGAGCATCGCCAGTTGTGACCCAAAATGCACAACAAAAAGGTACAAGTCTTTTATTTGTAATTAACTGCAATTCATGGCTTTTTTTTTTTTGGTAGTGTTCAACTTCTCTTACTAGAATTTTAGCTTCTGGAGGAAAGAAAACAGCCAATGTCAATCACAAACCTTTAGTTGAAGGTTGAAATTTTCTCTAATTATTATTTAGTATTTCGTGTGACATGATGCCGTGATTAAAAAGCTCTATGTTTAGAGTGCAGCTTATCTCCTTCTGAAGAGATGGTGTATTTATAAGATAAATGAACTTATGAATTGACTTGTAGTGTTCATTTAATAATGTTGAATACTTCTATTATATTGCCTGGATAGTCAGGTAAAATTTTGATGTAAAAATTGATATTTACCAGCATAAAATTGTAAAGTCATAAATGAAATTATTTCCTTCTGATATATTATTCATTATACTTATTAGCTAGTAGGAATTAGAATCAAGTTCTTAAAATGATTTTTTTAAATGATAGTAAAAAGGAGTTTAAAAATATTTTCTTAGAGATATTTTGAATAATGAAATATAGGCATATTTTGAAAAGCAGCCAGTAAATTACCTGTTGTTCAAAAGCATGGGAAATTTTCCCAAAGTAGACCTTGAAATATATTTGATATTAAGCTCACCTTCATGAGAGCAGAATTCAGTCCATTTACAGCTCATGGAAGATACTGACAAAGTCCTCGTGTCTTCCGTAAAACCACCTATTTGTCTTTATTTATACAAAGCATCTTCTATCCCATGTTTTGCAAAACTTGTCTTCCAAGACATTAACCCAATGATAATGCATGGAATGTCAGTACAAATGTCAATTTACGTTTGTTTCTATTTGAATTGATGCTAAGAAATCCTTTCAAAAGGAATCTATTGGGTTTTTAAAGCTTCCTTGGCTGTTGCCAGTTTGACAACCAGAAAGACTTCTTGATGTGTGTAGTCAGGGTCAGCTTCCTTAGTTCACTAGGAAAGAGATTTCAAGAACTCCAATTGTAGGAATACTTTTTATTATGAGATCTATTTAGCTTTTTCGGTGCTTATCAGCTAGCGGTCACTTTATTTCTCAGGTGATACCTGGCACTGTATGAAGGCACCTTTGATTGTAAAGATTAGTAGGGGGTGCTTTTGATATCTAATAAGTAGGAGATAAGAATTCTGGAACCAAGAGATAGTGCAAAAGGTAAGGCATGCGGACTTGCATGGGGCTGACCTTGATTTAAACTCCAGGCACCACATATACCCTCTAAGTATTGCAGGGGTCACTCCTAAGAACAGCTGGGTATAACTCAAGTTTGCACCCCCCAAATACAATACTTCTAAACATCCTGCAGTTTATGGGATAGCCTCTCACAACAAAGATTTGTTGAAATCAAAACATAATTGTGCTTTTGTTGAGAAATGCCGCTCAACTGATATCTTCTGGGTCTCTATTAAAAAGGTCAATGCTTGAACCAGAATACTAATGTTCTAAATAATATCTGATTTGAATTTAGAACCCATAATTACAAATTTAAATGATTACATCATTTGCACTTCAGTGTGAATGTAGCCTCACTTTTAGCCAGAGAAGATTTTGATGGTTAATGAAAGTGTGGCTTTAGGGAAAGGGAAATTGTTTTAAAAAATTTCATGGGAGAGTTGCATCATTTAAGGAACAGACTAAAGAAATAAAATTTAAAAAACTATATATTTTCATTATATGCAGTCTCAATTAAAGTCTAAGAATTAGATAATAAACATATACATATAAGTTTGCTTTATAGAATACTATACAAACAAACAGTTGGGCAATAGCACTGTAGTACCCAGAATTCTGCATAAAAATGTTCAAGGTAATATTATAGACCTTGATAATCTGATCTGCATTACTATTCTAAATGTTTCTCTCTCTCTCTATATATATATACACATACAAATCGATGAGCAACAGGATATATATATGTATACACACACACACACACACACACACATATATATATATTTGCTTTGTGATGTCCGTGTTCTGAAAACATCTCGTGTTCTTGGTTGCCTCTACTCTGGCTTTTAGTTATAATTGCTACCTAAAACATATTTGACTTTCTATTTCTTTTTTCTTTTACTTTTACCATGCTACTTTTCTTTTTTTTAAATTTTTTATTAGTGAATCACCATAGATAAAGTTACAGACTTACAAGTTTTCATGCTTACATTTCATTGACTTTTTATTTCTTTTTATCGGTATCAGAGGTGACAAAGAATTTTATCTAAAAGTCATTCTCTGACTTCTGGAGTTTATTAATGCTATGTTCAGAAGGATTCTGAAGATCATTATGGACTTTTTCAGCAAGAAAGACTAGCATGCTGAACCACAACAAGTATGGACTGCAGAAGAGCTGTCACAGGCATGATCAAAGATCTGGTGATCCAGAAGTTATTGTCTTATGACTTAGAACATTCTTGTGAAGTCTGGTCTAACTAAATCAATTCCTCTCTAAATTTCATTTGCATACTTAGATTATAGTTCTAGTTTTGTACTTTTTTGTTTGTTTGTTTTTGGGCCACACCTGGCGATGCACAGGGGTTACTCCTGGGTCTGCACTCAGGAATTACTCCTGGTGGTGCTCAGGGGACCATATGGGATTCTGGGATTTGAACCCGCGTCGGCCGCGTGCAAGGCAAACGCCCTAGTTTTGTACTTAATCTAGAGGACTGTACTGTTGATTTTGTAGATTTTGTAGATTTAATGTCTCTTTGACTAGATTTTAAGTTTTGGAAAGAGCTAAATCTTATGACCACAGAATTGCCAGGGAACCTTTTGAAGTGGTATCTTAGCTCTGTCCAGACACACTGACCTCAAATCACGTATGGAGCTTGGGAATTATATATACATAAGTGGTTTATGCTCAGTCATCATCATCATCATCATACCGTTGATCGCCGAATTTCTCGAACAGTCTCAGTAATGTCTCCATTCATCCTAGCCCTGAGATTTTAGAAGCCTCTCTTTACTCTTCTTTCCCAATGGTGCAGCACTGGAGGCTCTTTCAGGGTCACCAGAATGAGACCCATCATTGTTACTGGTTTTGGCATATGAATATGCCATGGAGAGTTTGTGAGGCTCTCCCATGTGGGCAAGAAATTCTCGGTAGCTTGCCAGGTTCTCCCAGAGGGAGAACTAGGCTATAAGATGTCACTTCCGGGAGCTTGGTTTTATAGTCTCTGGATGTTGGCCATTGGTGGGATTACACGGTGCAGGGGGCAGTTCTGGGTGTGACCGCCTAACTACTGGGAAATGGGAAATCTGGGTGGAAGAGGCCCAGTCCCTATCCGAGCATTCTTGGAGGTCTCAGCCCCGGGTCCCACATACCTGGGTTTCTCTGCCACTTTCTTCATGCGCCAGGCTCCTCCAAATGTGTGGAGAGGGGCCTTGAGCATGACTGTCGCTAGACCTTGGGAGCTCTGTGTGGGGCGAGGGAGGGAAACTGAGGCCCAGCCCCTCCAAGGGGCCCCAGGGAAGACAGCCAGGGGTGGGGATAAGAGACTCTCTGCCTTATGCTCAGTAAATTCATGTAAATAGTATTGATGGTAACTTTCTATTTTCAAGTTTCAAATTTCTTCTGTATCATTATGCTAGTTCATTTTCCCTCAACTGATATGTGTTCCTTATTTTCTTACTATCTTTAAAATTCCCAAATTTTGGGACAGGGAGATAGAAAGGGGTTTAGGCCTTTTCTTTGCATTCAGCAGACTCTGATTCAATCCCCGAGTACCACCAGGAGTCACCCCTGAGCACAACTGGCTATGGCCTCCAAACCACAGCAAAAACTAACTAAAACTCCCAAGTTCATTTCAAGTCAAGCTCAGAGGAACTCTGTGTTCTAATCTGTCTATGATCCATTTATATTTAATCTTTTGGTTTACTCTTTTTGCATATTTTTAGCCCTTTCAGAGCATTTGTAACATGACCCCTCAGTAATGGTGCTTTGTACACATCTCCCCTCTGAATTGTAATCCACTTTGAATCAGAGATTGCATTATATATACAAACAATGTTCAATAAACTTGGTTGAGTAAATTTAGTATTATTACAACTTATTTATTGTTTTATTTATTTAAACTTGTTTTGCCAAATAGTTATGATACTAAAAAATGAGAGAGCCAGGGGCCAGATAGTACAGTGGACAGGGTGCATGTCTTGCACTGGTGTATAGCAGGCACCACATAGGGTTCCCAAAATCTGTCAGGAGTGACCTCTGAAGGTAGAGCCAGAAGCAAGCCCTGAACACCATTGGGAGTGGTCCCAAATCTCTCCCCTAAAAGAGACAGAGAGTCTGATATTCCTCCTGAAGATAGGATTATTTTTATAAAATACCTTTATCCTGAATCTGTAATAATTAAGCATAAATAACATAAACAGGAATTGCAGAGTACTGTATAAAGGGATCAAAAGGTCAGAAGTGTGTAAGCAAAAGGGCATGTATTGGGGCCAGAGCGATGGAACAGCAGATAGGGCATTTACCTTGCATGCTGCAGACCACCTGGGTTCAATTCCCGGCATCACATATGGTCCCCCAACACTGCCAGGAGTAATTCCTTAGTGAAGAGCCAGGAGTAATCCCTGAGCATCGCTGGGTGTGACCCAGAAAGCAAAAAAAAC